>NW_028270142.1:144288667-144403667 GCF_037043375.1 Chiloscyllium plagiosum
TTTTGGATTTAGCGTTAAGGTTCATTCTCTGTCTCGGGTAAAGGTAATAGTTACTGCAGTCTAACCAGACCATACGGCTGCTCCCTTGGGTAGAGAGAGACGATTGGGTGTGGTTTAACCTTAGGGTCACCACTCCTCAGGCAAGGGGAGAGGTTGAGGAGAGTCCCTCATGGTAATCTCAGCCGGTGCGGGAATTGACCCCACACTTTTATGAAACCATGAGGGGCATGGATGGGGTGGATAGCCAAGGTTCTTTTCCCTGAGGTACTGGAATCCAAAACTAGAGGGAAGAGGGGAAAGATTTAAAAGGGACCTAATGGGCAGAATGGTGACTCAGTGGTTAGCATGCGGCCTCACAGCACCAGGGACCCAGGTTCAATTCCAGCCTCAGGCAACTGTTTGAGTGGAGTTTGCGCATTCTCCCCGTGTCTGCGTGGGTTTCCTCTGGATGCTCCAGTTTCCACCCACAGTCCAAACAGTTGCAGGTTAGGGTGGATTGACCATGCTAAATTGCCCGTAGTGGTCAGGAATGTGCAGGTTAGGTGCATTAGTCAGGGATAAATGTAGAGTAACAGGATAGGAGAATAGGTTTAGGTGGGAGACTCTTCAGAGGGATCAGTGTGGACTTATATCGTCGAAGGGCCTGTTTCCACACTATGGATTCTAGGGTGGTACGTGTATGGAATGAGCTGCCAGAGGAAGTGGTGGAGGCTGGTACAATTACAGCTTTTAAAAGGCATCTGGATGGGTATATGAATAGGATGGGTTTAAAGGGATATGGGCCAACTGCTGGCAAATGGGACTAGATCAATTTAGGATATCTGGTCAGCATGGACAAGTTGGACTGAAAGGTCTGATTCCGTGCTGTACATCTCTATGACTCTATGGTGTCACTCTATGGTTTAAATCACCTGAGCTGATTGATCAGATGACTCAGGCACAGATATGAATGGACACTTGCTGTAATGTGCACATGTTCCAGCAGTATCTCCCTTTATAATTGAACATGGTCTGGGTATCACTGGGGAAATTAACATTTGTTGCCCCGTTTCTTGTCTTGCTCAGCCATTTCAGAGGGCAGTTAAGAGTCAACCACATTTCTGTCACAGGGAGGCAAAACCAGGTGAGGATGACAGATTTCCCTCCCTAAGGGACCTCAGTGAACCAGGTAGTAATTGATGTCAATTGGTGATAATCTCATGGTCACCATTAAGTTATATTTCAGCCACTTGAGCTTAAATTCAAAACTAAACAACAATGAACTGTGGACACTGAAGATCGGAAACAAAGTGCTGGAGAAACTCAGCAGGTCTGGCAGCAACTGTGGAGAGAGAAACAGTGTTTTGAGTTCAATGACCTTTCCTTGGGAAGGAACAAAACTGGGGAAAGGGTGGTATTTATGCTGATGAGGGGGAGGGTGGGGGGTCAGGTGTGTGTGTGTGTGTATAGAATACATGGAGATGGGGTCCAGAGAGAGAAAAGGGATAAGCAAACAAAGAGATAGCTGATTTTAAGCTGAGAGAGAGAGAGAAAGATAAGCACCCATGAGAGGTGTAAATATTTGAAAAAGGTTTGGGGGACCTTGGGGTATGGGGGAGGGTAACAGACAATGTTTGGAAATTGTTAAACTCAGAGTTGAGTCCTGATGTCTGTAAGGCACCTGGACAGAAGGTGAGGTGTGGTTTCCCCCAACTTGTGTTGGGACTCACTGAAACCCTGCAGCAGAGACAGGGATGTTGGCTGGGTAGCACAGTGGGCTGTTGGAGTGGCAGGCACCTGGAAGCTCAGGGTCTTTTTTACAGACAGAGAGGAGGACACATAGTCACGTGCCATCTCCCCAGTGTAGAGCAGACCACATTGCAGTAAAGTCAACGATTTTTCTAAATGTTAATTTTCCCACCCTGGTGTCAGTCTATCCCCAGTTGGTTTCAGTTCTGATGAAGGGTCGTTGGAGTTGAAGCGTTAGCCAGTGATCTGAAACAAAAACAGACATTGCTGGAGAAACTCAGCAGGTCTACAGCTCCTCTCCACAGACTTGCTGAGCTTTTCCAGCAATGTCTGTTTTTGCTTTAAGTCCAAGTCCGGGTGGGATTTTGACTGATATCTGTGGATCGTTAGCCCAGGCCTCTCTTTATTACAACACCGAGAACAAATGATTACATTATCAGTCCCCCTTCCTTGTCATTCTGTAGCTCCAAGAAGTTACTGATACACATTAAGTGTCTATTACATTCGTCATGGAGAGTTAAGTCTGGTCATTAACAGTGTAAGTACCCTGGTAATGATGGGATAATTTTAATGATTGGTGATCAACCTCTCTGACCCAGAATGTTAACAAATTATAAACTTGGAGACTCATTTCTATAGGTTGAGAAGTGTCACTAACTTTTAAAAATGTTGAACTTTAGGTGTTTTTTTTTTGCTAATTTTGCTTCCCTTTAGAGTCATAGAGATGTACAGCACGGAAACAGACCCTTCGGTCCAACCCGTCCATGCCAACCAGATATCCCACCGCAATCTAGTCCCACCTGCCAGCACCCAGCCCATATCCCTCCAAACCCTTCCTATTCATATACCCATCCAAATGCCTCTTAAATGTTGTAATTGTACCAGCCTCCACCACTTCCTCTGGCAGCTCATTCCATACACGTACCACCCTCTGAGTGAAAAGGTTGCCCCTTAGGTCTCTTTTATATCTTCCCCCTTTCACCCTAAACCTATGCCTTCTAGTTCTGGACTCCCCAACCCCAGAGAAAAGACTTTGTCTATTTATCCTATCCATGCCCCTCATGATTTTATAAACGTCTGTGAGGTCACCCCTCAGCCTCTGACGCTCCAGGGAAAACAGCCCCAGCCTGTTCAGCATCTCCCTATAGCTCAAATCTTCCAACCCTGGCATCATTCTTGTAAATCTTTTCTGAACCCTTTCAAGTTTCACAACATCTTTCCGATAGGAAGGAGACCAGAATTGCACGCAATATTCCAACAGTGGCCTAACCAATGTCCTGTACAGCCGCAACATGACCTCCCAACTCCTGTACTCAATACGCTGACCAATAAAGGAAAGCCCTTTGTGCATCTATCTTTTCCTCTTTTTATATCTCTTTCTGACTTGAAATCACCCAATTAACATCTCTGTCCTTCCTGTTCCCCTCTCAATCTTTTTAATGCTGCTCCCATTACAAAGCTGGGAGAGGTGTTGAACTTTGAAAGCAGAACACATGTTCTCAACTTTAATAATTTTCAACCCGAGATCAATAGATTACTGTCAGACAAGGATATTGAGGGATTTTGGAGACAAGACAGAATTAAGATACAGATCAGCTGTCAACGACTGTGAGAATTGGGAGCAGGAATATGCCATTTAGCCCTTCTGGGCTAGTCTGCTGTTTTGTAAGACCACCGCTGACTTATTTCAGTTTTTTAAAAACCTGTCAATTCCAAATCACTCTGACTTGGCCTTGAGTGTACACAGTGACCTAGTCTCCACATCTTTAGTGTTAAGTATATTAAAGGTTGAAATAGTCTTTTTTTTATCAGGAAATGAATCAAAGGTAAAGCCTCCACAGTCTGACCGGATCAAGGATTGCTGTTGCATTACAGAGAATGACTGGTAGTGCTTTAACCTGAGGGTCACTGTGCCTCGGGTGAGGGGAGAGGTGGAGAAGGTGGTGAGCATAGCCGGTGGTGGGAATTGAACCCACCCTGTTGGCATCACTCACTGGCCATCCAAGCTAACCTCTCTCCAAGTAATCACGGGGAAAAGGCAGGAAGGTGGAGGTGAGAGTTATCAGATCAGTCGTGATTTCAGTGAATGGTGGAGTAGACTGGAGGGGATCAATGGCTGTAACATCTTATAGTCTTATCACAATGACTCACTGTGTTAAAGCAGTGGATCCTCATCTTGCCTCTGGTTCTTACGCTGATTGCTTCAGCTTTGTCAGCTCCCGGGAGAACAATCCCAGACGAAATGTGTTGGTGTTATAGAGTCATAGAGGTATACAGCATGAAAACAGGCCCTTCGGCCCAACTGGCCCATGCCATCCATTTGTCAAAATTTAAACTAGTCCCATTTGCCTGCATTTGGTCCATACCCCTTCATACCCATCCCATCCATTGACCTGTCTAAATCTTTTTTAAATGATGACATTGTACTTTCCTCTCTGTGTGAAAGAATTGCCCCTCTGGACCCTTTTGTATCTCTCCCCTCTGACCTTATACATCTTGTGCATGGCTCTCATGATTTTATAAACCTCTATAAGGTCACCCTCAGGCTCCTAAGTTCCAGGGGAAAAAGTCCCAGCCTGTTCCACTTCTCCATATAACACAAATCTTGCCAGCCAGCTAGCATCCTAGTAAATCTTCTCTGCACTCTCTCTAATTAGATGGCAGCTTTCTAGGCTGTAATGTCCCTGAAGGAAGAGGATGTCCCAACGGTTTGTGATCTTCTCTCTACTCCAGCGTCCCCTCAAAAACTGACAAATGCTGTCATATTTCTAACCAACTATTGTCTTTTCAATTTGGTCTTTACCAACTTGCCTGATCAACCACAATCTCATTGAATGGGAGAGCAGACTTGATGGGCTGAATGGTCTACTTCTCTTACATTGTCCTCGAACACATGGTCAAACATCTCCAAGCACCTGGACTCGGAGGTACACCAGGAGATATTGGGGCCAGTGATCAGATCCTTGGTGAACAAGGGCAGCTTCAGGAACACAGGTACAGGAGGAGGCCATTCAGCCCATTGGGTCTGCTCTGCCACTCAGTATGTTCATGATTGGTCAAACTCTTTGATGCCTTTTCCTCTGCCCACCTTGCCCTCCATTGGGAGTCTCCTGCTAATAATTTAAAGATCATTTTGATGGACAGAGAGAGGAATGGATCAAGACATTTAGGGGGAGTTTGAACCCCCAGCAGGTATCTGTAGGGGCAGCTGTCATTGGTAGAACAATGGAATCTGCGAATGCTCAAGATATCAGGATTGAGGGAGCACCGAGAGCTGTCAGGGGTAGGGTGGTGAGACAGGAGGAGTTTGCAGAGATAAGGAGGTGAGGTGGTCACTGGGAGGAGTATATTCATCAATAATGTTGACTGGTTCACTCACAAACAATCAGGACAGTAAATGCGAGTTGCTGCGGAACAGGTAGTGAGGCTGTGGAACTGGTTATCTGGCCACCACAGTGGATGCACAGCCGTGCCACACTGTGGTGTCTGCCCCTGGTCCCACCTGAGGGCATGGATAGTCGGGCCGACACCCCAGTGTGTACTGAGAAGGGGGGAGCTGAACTGTCATAGAGATATACAGCACGGAACCAGACCCTTCTGTCCAACCCCGTCCATGCCAACCAGATATCCCGACCCAATCTATCCCAATTGCCAGCACTTGGCCCATATCCCTCCAAACCCTTCCTATTCATATACCCAAGCAGATGTCTTTCAAATGTTGCAATTGTACCAGCCTCCACCACTTCCTCTGGCAGCTCATTCCATACACGTACCACCCTCTACGTGAAAAAACTGCCCCTTAGGTCTCTTTTATATCTTCCCCCTCTCACCCTAAACCTATTCCCTCTAGTTCTGGACTCCCTGACCCCAGGTAAAAGGTCTTGTCTATTTATCCTATCAATGCTCCTCATGAATTTGTAGACCTCCTATAAGGTCACCCCTCAGCCTCTGATGCTCCAGGGAAAACAGCCCCAGCCTGTTCAGCCTCTCCCTGTAGCTCAAACCCTCCAACCCTGGCAACATCCTTGTAAATCTTTTCTGAACCCTTTCACGTTTTACAACCTGCACTATTGCCTGGAAGATAAGACACTAAACCAAGACCCCATCTATCTGCTTGGCTAAATGTAAAAGATGTCAGGGCCATGGGAAAAAGATCATTTCATGTGGGCTATTCAGCCCATCGGGTCTTCTCCTCTATGCAGTGAGATTATGGCCGATCTGATAATGCTTAGCTCAGTTTATGATGCAGAGTGATGCCAACAGTGTGGGTTTAATGTCTGCACTGCCTGAGGTTACCAGTGAGCCAATGCCCTAGTGGTATTATCGTTGGATTGTTAATCCAGAAACTCAGCTAATGTTCTGGGGACCTGGGTTCCTCCTGTTCCTGTGTTCCTGAAGCTGTTGGAATTTGAATTCAATAAAGAATCTGGAATTAAGAGTCTAATGATGACCATGTATTAATTGTCAGGGGAAAAAACCCATCTGGTTCACTAATGTCCTTTAGGGAAGGAAATCTGTCATCCTTACCTGCTCTGGCCTACCTGTGACTCCTGACCAACACAATGTGGTTGACTGTTTCCTGCCATCTGGGTAATTAGGGATAGGTTCTAGGTTCTGGCCTGGACAATGACACCCTCATCCAAAGAATTAAATTAAAAAATCTTTCTTGCTCACTGTGTTGCCTCACCTTGAGGCATGTTGACCCTCAGGTGAAAACACCACCAGTTATCTCTCTCTGTCTCTCCAATGAGAGAGCAGCCTCATTGTACTGAAGCACCTTTTCACTCAAGAGCAGCACATTTATCCCCAGTGTATATCACAAATAGATTGTTAATCCGTCGTTTAACCATATTTATCGTAGAATTCCAAAGTGAAGAAGCAGGCCCATCAAGTCCACACCAGCCCTCCGAAACGCATCCCCCCCCCCCCCCAGGCCCACCACCCTACCATAGCACTGTAACTCTGCATTAACCATGGCCAATCCACCTAGCCTGCACACTATAGGATAATTTCCCATGGCGAAAGTGAGGACTGCAGATGCTGGAGATCAGAGTCAAGATTAGAGTGGCGCTGGAAAAGCACAGCAGGTCAGGCAGCATCCTGTTCCTCGGATGCTGCCTGACCTGCTGTGCTTTTCCAGCGCCACTCTAATCTTGACGATAATTTCCCGTGGCCAACCCACCCTAGCCTGCCCTCCTTTGGACTGTGGGAGGAAACTGGAGCACCCGGAGGAAACCCATGCAGACACGGGGAAAATGTGCAAACTCCACACAGACAGTTGCCCGAGGCTTGAAATTGAACCCAGGTGTGAGGCAGCAGTGCTAACCTCTGAGCCACCGTGCCGTGCCCATTAGATATATCGCCATTTATAATGTAAAAGAAGCTGTAGGCAGAATATGTGAAGCTGATGCACCTGATGGGGAAGTAGGTGCTATCTTCAGAGAAGGTGTGACAGTGAAGTTTAGCTTTTTGATGAAGAGTTGTTTGTGAGGGATGGTTCCACTCGCTGCTCACTCTTCCGAGGTGCCTTAACAATCTCCTGGTTGGGTCGGAAAACCGAGTTTCCCCAGACCCCCAAGAGTTGTAAATGGTACCAGTCACGTCCTCCCTTGCTGACAGGGTGATTGGTAAATAGAGACACTGCCAAATTAAAACTGCTGCCAATTTCTCTTTTTAAAAACTCCTTATCTTTTCAGTTTGATGTCACATTAACAAATGGAGGAAATTTTTCCGCCAGGAAGTGAAGGGTAATAATTTATGATGAAAGGATTTACAAACTCTGGATGCCTGCATCAATAAAAAAAGATTAAATTAAATGATTTGTTTGTGTAAAATCTAGGCTATTATTTGAAGATAAGAATATAAGTGTACAAGGAAACCATTAAAACAATTCATCTTAATTAATTGAATTTTGCAGACAAATTGGTTGATATCACATTCTGTCATTTCACAGCGATCATTTCCATGTTTCTGTTAGTGGCCGATATAAGCTCTTTGGAGAGATCTTCCATGCTCTGCCATCCAATTTTGTTCCACCATGGCCATTTCTGAAAATCAGATTGTACAGAAGAAGGCGTTTCAGCCCATTGAATGGCCTAGCCATCTGGTTCCCCTCAGCCTTGGATGGACATGAGCATCTAGCACTGGTCTCACTGGTAAAACCATGAATGAACTAGGGAAGCAAAGTTCAGGTCAGTCTAGGTCACCCGATGATTTGGAAGTAAGAATGAGGATTCTACTGCTGATGGGAGCCAGCCTATCACAGAATTGTTACCGTGCAGTATGAGACCGTTTGACCCATCATGCCAGGACTGGCTGTATTATCTAGCACCAATCTGCCTTTTCCCATTTCCCTGCACACTACTATTGAGCAAAACAAACTCCATCCCACTTGAATGCCTGAATTGAAACTGCCTCCAGCACATTCCCAGACCAGCCAGATTTATGAAGAATATTATGATTAATTTGATTACAGCTACTGGGAAACAATTATCAAGCACAAGCATTGAACTCTACCAATGAAAACTCTAACCTCCTTATTAATGCCCTGTACACATACACACACAATCTCTCTCTCTGTCACACACACTCACACACACACAATCTCTCTCTCTCACACACTCACAATCTCTTTCTCTCTCTCACACACATGTACACAAACACGCCTACACACTCTCTCACACAAACGCTCACACACGTATATACAGTCTCTCACACGCAGACACTTTCTCTCACACACACACATGCAAACAAACACACACATACATATATACTCTCTCTCTCTCACACTCGCACATATACACAAACACACCCACACACTCTTTAACGCAAATGCTCACACACACGCGGAATAATAGGCATCTGTGGGTGGAGGGAAAGAGTGCAAAGGCAGTTTAATGGTTCCTGTTCACAGGACGTGCTCAGATGATCCTCACTCACCCTTCTCCAGGTATTTTCTCTGACATGCAGGAGACATGGGGTTTCAGGTTCACACTCACAAAGACGCTGGCTTTTTAATTGTTGAAAAACCACTGTTTACAGCTACTTGAGCTGCTTTCTACTCAAGAGGAAAAACACCTCCCTCCTTCTCTCCCGCCTCCCTCCATCCTCTTTCCCTCCCTCCATCCCTCTCTCCCTCCCTCCACCTGGGAGCCAATCACATTGCTGTTGTCAGGCAGAAAGTCTGTGCCATTGATAATGAGTCACCACTCCACAGACCAATCAGCTCCTTGTTGCCATCTGAATCTCTATTTGTTCTCAGCCTCTGGCCCCAGCTTGTCTGTAACCAGGTTTTCCCCAAGGCCTGAACAAGCAGCTGTGTAAACATTGCCTACAAAGAGGATCGGCTTACGTGCTTTTTCAAATTGCAGCAATCCTTCAAGGATCCTTGGCTTTTAAAATAGTGATTTTTCCCATTTCAGTCCACAATGAAAAACAGAACAAAATAAAAAGATAAGGTCCTTACTCTGAGTTGAGTTTGATGGGGATGGATAGCAGAACGTGAGGTAAAAAGCTGATGAAATCGTGCACTGGATCCACTGTTGCTTGTCATTTATAAAAATGATGTGGATAAATCTTAGACATGGTTAGTGAGTTCGCCCATGACAACAAAATTGGTAGTCATGATGTGGAGATGCTGGTGTTGGACTGGGGTGGACAAAGTTAAAAATCACACAATGCCAGGTTATAGTCCAACAGGTTTAATTGGAAGCACTAGCTTTTGGAGCGCTGCTCCTTCATCAGGTGCCTGTGGCCACACCCTCTTTATGAAGCTCTTCCTGAGTGCTACAAAGCACTTACAGCTCACAGGCAGGGCCCACTGAATGAAAGAATTGAGATGGCACCAAAGGAGGCCAGTCAGTCATGTCTGCACTGGCTCTGCGAGACCCCAGCCCCCGCCCCGTACCCCTGTACATTCTTCCCTTTTCAAATAACCACCTACCTCACTTTCGAATGCTTCGATTGAGCCTACTTCCAGCAGACCCACAGACAGCGTCTTTCCAATCCTGACCCTTCACTGCCTTTTCCTCAGTGGTCGCCTTTGTTTCCTTTGCCGATTACCGTAAGTCTGTCTTTCCTGATTCTCGATCTGTTCACAAGCAGGAACGGCTTCTCCGTATCTAGCTGGCTGAGACCCCTCATCGTTTTGACAGCCCTTCTCAAGTCTGGTCTTAGCTGCCTTCTCTCCAGGGAGATCAGTCCCAACTACCTCCACCCGTCCTCATCGCTGAAGTTTCTCATTCCAGAAACCCTTCTTGTCGATCTTTCGGCAAAGTGTTTTCACTCCACACCTGTCCTTTGACTCCTCCTTGATCTCACCCTTTCATGATATCCTTCTGTTCCCTTCAGTGTTGTATTTGTCCAGCATGCCCTTAAATGTACCAACACAGCTCACCTCAACCACTCACTGTGGGAGCGATCTCTACATTTCCCCCTTCCCTGGCAGAAGGAGGGTCTCCTGATGGGATTCATTAATATTGTCTTACCTTTACGGCCTCCATGTTCAGGTTCTGCTTTACACCACGTGAACACCATGAAAACGCTAGTCCAATGAAGGGTATGTAGGTTAGCTTGGTTTTTCAGGAGGCTAAGAGGTCGGCACAACATTGAGGGCCGAAGGGCCTGTACTGTTCTATGTTCTCCTCTGATCAGCTTCTGAATAGTCATTCAGTATTACAGAACACCAGTATTGCTGAATAAAGACATGCTTTGCCTCAGCTTTCCCTCTTCTGGTCATCAGGACAATTTGCAAGAATACCAGCTCAAGGAGAGAACTAACGCTGTGTTTTTCCCTTTGACTTGGTATTCTCAAAAATAGTCCTGATGAGTACAAGAGAGGACAAAATGTGTTTTTATTCATTTTCAGAATATTGATGGCCCCTGATAGACCATAAAGACATAGGAGCAGCAGTAGGCCGTTCAGCCCATCGAATCTGCTCCACCATTCAATGAGATCATGGCCGATCTGATAACCCTCAAGTCTACTTTTCTGGCTTGTCCCCGTAACCCTCGATTCCCCTTCCTGATTAAAAACCTGTCTGCCTCAGCCCTGAATATCCTTACTACCCCAGCCTCGTCAGCCCTCTGTGGTAAAGAATTCACTCCTCTCTGAGAGAAGAAATTCCTTCTCATCTCTGTCTTAAATGTGCGACCCTTTACTCTGAGATTATTCCCTCTGCTCCTAGGCTCTCCCACAAGAGGAAACAACCTTTCCGCATCTACTCTGTCAAGTTGCGTAAAAATCTTCTTTTGTTATGGACCTCTCTCATTCTTCTAAACCTCAGTGAGTACAGGCCCAATCTCCTCATAGGACAATCCCTGGAGATCAGCCAAGTGAACCTTCTCTGGACTGTCTCCAACGTCAATCTATCTTTTCTTAGATAAGGGGCCCAAAACTGTATTTATCCCAGCTTGGGTCTGATGAGTGCTTTGCACAGTTTTATAAAGTCCCCATTCTCTTTGAAATTAAGGCCAATATTCTGCTTGCCTTCCCACGCCCACTGATCTTGGCTGCTAACCTTTTGTGGTCCCCGTGTCTTGCTGATCCGCCATGTAAATAATATTCAGCTCCTCTATTCTTTCTGCCAATGGGAAAATCTGCCATTCACCATTATATTCCATCTGCCAAGATTTTACCCATGAATCTGACCAGTCTATATCCTTCTGCAGACTCTTTATGGCATCCTCACCACTTCTAGCTATTATTGTGATGTGGAAAGATGAACCAGTTTTCTTTGACTGCAGAGAACAGAGAGACAGCTCCTGTGCTGGTAGAGATCTGACCAACTCTCTCTGTATCTTGTTCCCAGCCCCAGGCTGCTCAGTTATCTGAGAATCGTTCAAACAGTTATTGGCAAGCAAAAGGTTTCTGTTGTTGATAACTTGTCTCTAGGCCATAGACCAATCTACTTCTCGGTGGTAACCACGGCCACTTCTGCACACAATCCCTCAGCTGCAATTCATAGTGGGAAGGCCTAGTGATATTATCGCTGGACTGTTAATCCAGAGATCGGGGTAATGTCCAGGGGACCTGGGTTTGAATCACTCCATGGCAGATGGTGGAATTTAAATTCAATAAAAATTTGGATTACCATGAATCCATTGGTGATTGTTGGCAAAACCCATCTGGGTCACTCATGTCCTTTAGGGAAGGAAACTGCCATCCTTACCTGGTCTAGCCTACGTGTGACTTCAGACCCACAGCAAGGTGGCTCAGTGATTAACACTGCTGCCTCACAGCGCCAGGGATCCGGGTTCGATTTCAGCCTCGGGTGACTGTCTGTGTGGAATTTGCACGTTCTCCCCGTAGCTGCGTGGTTTCCTCCCACAATCCAAAGATGTGCAGGTTAGGGTGGATTGGCCATACCAAATCACCTATAGTGTCCAGGGATGTGTAGGTTAGGGGCATTAGTCAGGGGTAAATGAAGGAGAATGGGTCTGGGTGGGTTACTCTTCGGAGGGTTAGTGTGTCTACCTGTTGGGCTGAAGGGCCTGTTTCCACATTATAGGGATTCTAAAGAAAGATTCAATGTGGTTGACTCTTAACCGCCCTCTGGGCAGTTAGGGATGGGTAATAAATGCCAACCTATACAGAGACACCCTCATCCCATGAATGAATAAAACAAAGAACTCAAACTTGCCTTTCCACCTGTTTCTCAAAAGTGGCTATAGTAGGTTCCCTCTCCTCATCCAAGTCATGACTGTATATTGCATTGTAGCTCAGTTGACTGGATAGCTGGTTTGCGATGCCAACAGTGTTGATTTAATTCCTGCACAGGCTGAGGTCACCATGACGGACTCTCCTTCTCAACCTCTCCCCTTGCCCGAGGTGTGGGATTCCCCTCTGCTTAAACCACCACCTCTCTCTTTCTGTCTCTCTCTCTCTCTCTCTCTCTCGCTCTCTCTAGTGAGAGATCTGTCCTGTCGGATTATAGTGACTTTACCTAATGTTAATAATTGTGGGCCCAGCACTGATCCCTCTGGTTAGAGGTTGTCATCCTGGAAATGCCCCACTTATCCCGATTCTCTCAATGAGTGAGTCAATTGCCCTTTACTGGGAATATGCGACACTGGGGGCAATACAACATCATGGGCTCTTAGTTATGAAGTAGCTAACTGCGTGGCACCTTACCAAGTGCCTCTTTGTGCCCTTTCTTTGTGGTTTGCTGTACCTGCTGCCGCTCGATGTTGGCGTGTTTCGGGTGGGGAGGAGTTGGCATCCCGCACTGACCTGTCTCCGCTCTCTCTCTCTCTCTCTTTGCAGATGGTGCTGATGGTGACGATGACCCCACCTGCTCGTGGCCCCCTTCATCTCCGTCCAGCAAGGACCACGCCTCACCCAACCCCGGGGACGCGGGAGACTTTGGGGAGGAGGAGGGGGTGCCCGGGCTGCCGTACCCTTGCCAATTCTGCGAGAAGTCCTTCAGTCGCCTCGGCTACCTGAAGCATCACGAGCAGAGCCACAGCGACAAGCTGCCCTTCAAGTGCACTTTCTGCAGCCGTTTGTTCAAACACAAGCGAAGCCGTGACCGCCACGTTAAGCTGCACACCGGCGACAAGAAGTACCACTGCAGCGAATGTGACGCCGCGTTCTCCCGCAGTGACCACCTCAAGATCCACCTGAAGACCCACACTTCTGCCAAACCCTACAAGTGTGCCATCTGCCGCCGGGGCTTCCTGACCTCCAGCTCGCTGTACGGGCACATGCAGGTCCACGACAAGGCCAAGGAGAGCGGGCAGGCGCTCTCGCGGCTGGACGACTGGAGGCTGCACGACTCCCAGAAGTGCAGCCAATGCGAGGAGGGCTTTGACCGGCCCGAGGAGCTGCAGAAACACATCGCCGACTGCCACCCAGAGTGCTCG
Source organism: Chiloscyllium plagiosum (assembly GCF_037043375.1). Classification (NCBI taxonomy): domain Eukaryota; kingdom Metazoa; phylum Chordata; class Chondrichthyes; order Orectolobiformes; family Hemiscylliidae; genus Chiloscyllium; species Chiloscyllium plagiosum. The sequence goes on from NW_028270142.1 coordinate 144,302,258, forward strand.
CCCAGCGAGGATCGGGAGAGCTGCCAGTGCCCCTACTGCCCGGACCTCTTCCCGGAGGAGAGAGGTCTCCTGGCTCACCTGGAGCGGGCACACGCCCGGGGCAAGGCCGGGTCCTGTTGCGGGGCCTGTGCGGAGCGCCCCCTGTCGGCGGGAGGACCCTGCCCTAACCCCGACGGCCCGCGGCCCCCTTCAGAGCCCGGTAACCGCAGCAACAGCCCATCCACGGTGACAGTGGTGGGCTACACCTCGGTGTCCAGCACCACACCCGACTCTAACCTCTCGGCGGACAGCTCGTCCGCTCCGGACCCCTCCCTGCAGCCCGGGAGGGGCCGCACCAAGAGGCGGGAGCTCCAGCCGCCAGCAGACGGGGCTGGGGGCCCGGCCCTGAAGCGGCCGAGAGCCAGCTACAGCTGCCCCCACTGCCACAGGCAGGTCTTCGGGAGCCTGTCGGGCCTGGTGGCACACCTGAAGAGTGCCCACGCCGAGCAGCCAGAGCAGCCTCACCCCTGCCAACTCTGCCTGGAGGTGCTGCCATCCCTCTACAACCTCAACGAGCACCTCCAGCAGAGCCATGAGGGTCTCCAGGACTCCCCTCCCCTGGCCAGCACCACCCCGGCCCTGCTCTACCAGTGCAACTTCTGCCCCCAGGCCCTCAGCGATATCAATGGGCTGCAGGAGCACATCCGCTGTGCACACAGCTATGGCAGCTTGCTGACCAAGGACAGTAATGCCTTCTTCTGCCCGCACTGCCTGATGGGATTCCTGACCGAGGCCTCGCTCGATGAGCACATCCAGCAAGTCCACTCTGAGCCTGGCGCTGCCCGCTTTGACTCCCCGCTGCTGACCAGCTCCAAGGAGGCTGTGGTGGAGGTCTTCTCCTGCTCCTACTGCACCAACTCGCCCATCTTCAGCAATGTCCACAAGCTGCAGAAGCACGTCAAGGAGAACCACAAGAACATCCCCCTGGCCCTCAGCCACAACAACCACCACCTGCACCACCTCCACCACCTCCATCACGGCAGCAAACGCTCCAGCCGCGCTACCAGCCCCCTCTCGCCTCTGAGTACCGAGCAGTCCTCGGCCAAGGGGCCTCAGGGTGCAGCGGGCACCGCCCCCTCGCAGCCCGCCGGCGAGTATTGCTGCAACCAGTGCCCGGGGACGTTCGCCACCTTCGACAGCTTCCAGGCCCACCTGAAGACCCACGCGGGCGCCGCCAAGGCTGCAGTGTGCCCCCAGTGCCACAAGGAGGTGCCGTCCCAGGAGGCCCTGCTGAAGCACGTCACCGTGCACTTCATGATCACCTCAACCTACTACGTGTGCGAGAGCTGCGACAAGCAGTTCACCGCCGTGGAGGATCTCCACAAGCACCTGCTGGAGATGCACACCTTCGTGTTCTTCCGCTGCACGCTGTGCCAGGAGGTCTTTGACTCCAAAGTGTCCGTGCAGCTCCACCTGGCCGTCAAGCACAGCAACGAGAACAAGGTGTTCCGCTGCACTTCCTGTGACTGGGACTTCCGTACTGAGACCGAGCTCCAGCTCCACGTCAGGCACCACCACCTGGAGCACCAGGGCAAGGCCCACAAGTGCATCTTCTGTGGCGAGGCCTTTGACACCGAGGTGGAGCTGCAGTGCCACGTGACCAGCCACAGCAAGAAGTACAACTGCAAGTTCTGCAGCAAGGCCTTCCACGCCATCATCCTGCTGGAGAAACACCTGAGGGAGAAGCACTGCGTCTTCGAGGGCCAGGCCTCAGACTGCGGAGCTAACGGCTCCGGTGAGCAGGCCCACAAGGATGAGGCAGAGCTGCGGCAGCTCCTGGCCAACCACCAGGAGGCGCACAACAGCCACGAGGGCAGCGAGGAGGACGTGGATGCGGCGGAGACCATGTACGCCTGCGATATCTGCGGCGCGGCCTACACCATGGACTCACTGCTGCAGAACCACCAGCTCCGGGACCACAACATCCGGCCGGGAGAGAGCGCCATCGTCAAGAAGAAGGCCGAGCTCATCAGGGGCAACTACAAGTGCAACATCTGTTCCAGAACCTTCTTCTCAGAGGGCGGGCTCCGCGAGCACACCCAGACCCACCTGGGCCCGGTGAAGCACTACATGTGCCCGATCTGCGGTGAACGCTTCCCCTCCCTCCTGACCCTAACCGAGCACAAGGTCACCCACAGCAAGAGTCTGGACACGGGCACATGCCGCATCTGTAAGTTGCCCCTCAAGTGCGAGGAGGAGTTCCTGGAGCATTGCCAGATGCACCCGAACCTGCAGAACTCGCTGACTGGCTTCCGCTGCGTGGTCTGCATGCAGACGGTCACCTCAACCCTGGAGCTGAAGATCCACGGCACCTTCCACATGCAGAAGACGGGCACTTGCCCCAACCCTCAGCCTGCCCCTCGCGGCTTGCCCCTGCAGAAACTCTACAAGTGCGCCTCGTGCCTGAAGGAGTTCCACTCCAAGCAGGACCTGGTCAAGCTGGACATCAACGGGCTGCCGTACGGACTCTGTGCCCACTGCGTCAACGGCACCAAGCTCGCCAGCCCGACGGTGGGCACTACCAGCCTCAACGGCACCCAGCAAGTCTCGGAGCAGAGCCCCGGCAACGGCAAGGGTGGGCCGGCCAAGAGCCGCTGCCTGAACTGCAACGTGAAGTTTGAATCCGACAGTGAACTCCACAACCATGTCCGCACCGTCCACGCTGAGCCAAGCCCTGACAGTAACCATCACCTGAAAACGCCCCAGGTCTCGCCAATGCCCAAAGGCAGCTCCCCGCAACCAGAGGAGGTAATTACACATCAAATCCCCACGACCCCCAAGGGGGCAGGGACCGGGATGGGGGCAATCTTTCCTTGCTGCCAGGGTCAAGGTTGGCAGGGCATGGGGGTAGATGGCATTAGCAGCCCAGTGGAGGATTCCACATCAGGTTTCTTGTGTTTCTTGAAATTTGCGAGATAGCATCTGCATTGGTGTGCACCCTCGCATTGACGGAAGGGTGTGAGATGGTGGGAGATTACAGAGCTCTGGGATGCAGTGGGATCTGGGTGTTCTTGTACACGTAGCACAGAAGGTTAGTCCGCAGGTACAGCAGCCAATCAGGAAAGCTCACACAATGGTACAGCTCATTGTGAGGGGTGTTGAAAACCCGAGTGGGGAGGTGGATGTGGAATGGGTTTTCCCCCTTGTGGGACAGTCTGCAACAAGAGGGCAGAGATATAAAGTGACAGGAGATAGGTTCAAGACTGAGATGAATGATTTGGATGTGAATATGAGAACATGCAGTTGGCACCAGAATAGGTGGCACAGTGGACAGTGACGAAGATTACCTCAGAGTACAACAGGGCATTGACCAGATGGGCCAATGGGCAGGAGAATGCTGAACAGAGTTTAATTTAGATCAATTCAACTCAATTCAGTTCAATTTTGGAAAGGCAATTAAGGGCAGGACTTACACACTTAATGGTAAGGTCCTAGGGAGTGTTGCTGAACAAAGAGACCTTGGAGTGCAGGTTCATAGCTCCTTGACAGTGGATTTGCAGGTAGACAGGATAGTGAAGAAGGCGTTTAGCACACTTGCCTTCATTAGTCAGAACATCAAGTATAGAAATTGGGAGCGGATGTTGCCGTTGTACAGGACATTGGTTAAACCACATTTGGAATACTGTGTGCAATTCCAGTCCCCGTCCTATTGGAAAGATGTTGTTAAGCCTGAGCGGGTGCAGGAAAGATTTCAAAGGGTGTTGTCAGGGTTGGTGGGTTTGAGTTACAGAGAGAGGCTGAATAGGCTGGGGCTGTTTTCCCAGAGGGTCGGAGGCTGAGGGGTGACCTTATAGAGCTTTAGAAAATCATGGGGGACATAGATAAGGTGAATAGACAATGTTTTTTCCCCAGGGTAGGGGACTTCAAAACTAGAGGGGCATAGGTTTAGGATAAGAGGGGAAAGATATAAAAGGGACCTAAGGGGCAATGTTTTCACACAGAGGTGGTGCATGTATGGAATCAGCTGCCAGAGGAAGTGGTGGAGGCTGGTACAATTACAACATTTAAGAGGCATCTGGATGGATAAATTAATAGGAAGGGTTTGGAGGGATATGGGCCAAGTGCTGGCAAATGGGACTTGATTAATTTCGGATATCTGGTCCATAATACCATAAGACATAGGAGTGGAAGTAAGGCCATTCGGCCCATCGAGTCCACTCCGCCATTCAATCATGGCTGATGGGCATTTCAACTCCACTTACCCGCATTCTCCCCGTAGCCCTTAATTCCTTGTGACATCAAGAATTTATCAATTTCTGCCTTGAAGACATTTAGCATCCCAGCCTCCACTGCACTCTGCGGCAATGAATTCCACAGGCCCACCACTCTCTGGCTGAAGAAATGTCTCCGCATTTCTGTTCTGAATTTACCCCCTCTAATTCTAAGGCTGTGTCCACGGGTCCTAGTCTCCTCGCCTAACGGAAACGATTTCCTAGTGTCCACCCTCTCCAAGCCATGTATTATCTTGTAAGTTTCTATTAGATCTCCCCTTAATCTTCTAAACTCCAATGAAGACAATCCCAGGATCCTCAGCCGTTCCTCATATGTTAGACCTACCATTCCAGGGATCATCCGTGTGAATCTCCGCTGGACACGCTCCAGTGCCAGTATGTCCTTCCTGAGGTGTGGGACCAAAACTGGATACAGTACTCCAAATGGGGCCTAACCAGAGCTTTATAAAGTCTCAGTAGCACAACAGTGCTTTTATATTCCAACCCTCTTGAGATAAATGACAACATTGCATTCGCTTTCTTAATCACGGACTCAACCTGCATGTTTACCTTTAGAGAATCCTCGACTAGCACTCCCAGATCCCTCTGTACTTTGGCTTTATTAATTTTCTCACCATTTAGAAAGTAGTCCATGCTTCTATTCTTTTGTCCAAAGTGCAAGACCTCGCATTTGCTCACATTGAATTCCATCAGCCATTACCTGGACCACTCCTCCAAACTGTCTAGATCCTTCTGCAGCCTCCCCACTTCCTCAGTACTACCTGCCTGTCCACCTAACTTCATATCATAGGCAAACTTCACTAGAATGTCCCCAGTCCTTTCATCCAGATCATTAATATATAATGTGAACAGCTGCGGCCCCAACACTGAACCCTGCGGGACACCACTTGTCACCGGCTGCCATTCTGAAAAAGAACCTTTCATCCCAACTCTCTGCCTTCTGTCAGACAGCCAATCCTCAATCCATACCAGTAGCTCACCTCAAATGCCATGGGCCCTCACCTTGCTCAGCAGTCTCCCGTGTGGCACCTTATCAAAGGCTTTTTGGAAGTCTAGATAGACCACATCCACTGGGTTTTCCTAGTCTAACCTACTTGTCACCTCTTCAAAGAACTCCAACAGGTTTGTCAGGCACGACCTCCCCTTACTAAATCCATGTTGACTTGTTCTAATCCGACCCTGCTCTTCCAAGAATTTAGAAACCCTCATCCTTAATGATGGATTCTGGAATTTTACCAACAACAGAGGTTAGGCTAATTGGCCTATAATTTTCCATCTTTTGTCTTGATCCTTTCTTGAACAAGGGGGTTACAACAGCGATCTTCCAATCATCCGGGACTTTCCCTGACTCCAGTGACTTTTGAAAGATCTCAACCAACGCCTCCGCTATTTCCTCAGCCACCTCCCTCAGAACTCTAGGATGTATCCCATCGGGGCCAGGAGATTTATCAATTTTAAGACCTTTTAGCTTTTCTAGCACTTTCTTTTGTAATGGCAACCATACTCAACTCAGCCCCCTGACTCCCTTTAAGTGTTGGGATATTACTGATATCTTCCCCTGTTAAGACTGATGCAAAGTACTTATTAAGTTCTCCTGCTATTTCCTTATCTCCCATCACTAGGCTTCCAGCATCAGTTTGAAGTGGCCCAATGTCTACTTTTGCCTGTCGTTTGTTTCTTATGTATTGAAAGAAACTTTTACTATCATTTCTAATATTACTGGCTAGCCTACCTTCATATTTGATCCTCTCCTTCCTTATTTTTCTCTTTGTTATCCTCTGTTTGTCTTTGTAGTCTTCCCAATCTTCTGATTTCCCAGTGCTCTTGGCCACTTTATAGGCTCTCTCTTTTTCTTTGATAGATTTCCTGACTTCCTTTGTCAGCCATGGCTGTCTAATCCCTCCCCGGATAATCTTTCTCTTCTTGGGGATGATCCTCTGTACAGTGTCCTCAATTTAACCCACAAACCCCTGCCATTTTTGCTGTACTGTCTTCCCTGCTAGGCTCTGCTTCCAGTCTATTTTCGTCAGTTCCTCTCTCATGCCCTCATAATTACCTTTATTTAACTGTAACACCATTACATCCGATTTTGCCTTCTCTCTTTCAAACTGCAGACTGAACTCTACCATATTATGATCGCTGCTTCCTAAGTATTCCCTTACTTTAAGATTTTTTTATAAAGTCTGGTTCATTACATAGCACTAGGTCCAGAATAGCCTGCTCCCTTGTGGGCTCCATGACAAGCTGTTCCAAAAAGCCATCCTGTAAGCATTCCATGAATTCCCTTTCTTTGGATCCACTGGCAACATTATTTACCCAGTCCACCTGCATATTGAAGTCTCCCATGATCACTGTGACCTTGTCTTTCTGACATGCCTTCTCTATTTCCCGGTACATGTTGTGCCCCTGGTCCTGACCACTGTTAGGAGGTCTGTACATAACTCCCACTATGGTTTTTTTGCCTTTGTGGTTCCTCAATTTCACCCACACAGACTCCACATCATCCGGCGCTATGTCATTCAGTGCCATAGATTTAATTTTGTTCTTAACTAACAAGGCAACCCCACCCCCTCTGCCCACCTCCCTGTCTTTTCGATAAGTTGAAAATCCTTGGATGTTTAACTGCCAGTCCTGACCCCCCCGGTAACCACGTCTCTGTGATGCCGACCACATCATAATCATTCACGATGATGGTCGGCGTGGAGGAGTTGAACTTCAGTTCTTTCCACAGATTGTTAATGTATAATGTGAATAGTTTTGGTCCCAACACTAACCCCTGCGGAACTCCACTAGTTCTGCATCCTGAAAGACCCCTCTATCCCAACTCTCTGCCTTCTGCCAGTCAGCCAATCCCCGAGCCATGCCAGTACCTTGCCCCTCACATCATGGGCTCTTATCTTATTTAGTAGCATCCTGTGTGCCACCTTGTCAAAGGCCTTCTGGAAATTCAAATAGATCACGTCCACTGGCTCTTCTTTGTCTAACTTGCTCACTACCTCCGCAAAGAATTCTAACAGATTTGTCAGATGTGACCACTCCTTGATGAACCTGTGGTAGCTCAGCCCTATTTTACTGTGTACCGTGCTTCCAAATACTCAATAATCTCATTCCTAACAATGGACTGTAAATCCGTACCAACCACTGAGGTCAGGCTAACCGGCCTGTAGTTTCCTGTCTTCTGCCACACTCCCTTCTTAAACAGCAGTGTTACATGACTCATTTACAACCGATTATTGTAAAAACCCAATCTTGGTCACTAATACCCTTTAGGGAGGGAAATCTGCCATCCTCTAGGTCCACACCATTGTGGCTGACTCTTAACTGCCCTCGGAAATGGTCTGAAGAGGGCAATTCAAGAGCAGTTAGTGACCAGTAACAATATGTTGCCCTTGCTGTGATGTCCATGTCCCAGGAAAGAATTAAGAAATAAAATAAATGTTAACCTGTCCAGCTACTGCCTTCCAAACTTTGCCGAGACGGTGATCTTCAGCAACTTCAGGAAGGATATCAGGGTTCTTTCATAATTCAATTGCATGACGTAATCATCGCTGGCTGGGCCCAACATTTACTGCCCGTCCCTAGTTGCCCCTTGAGAAGGTGGGGGTGAGCTGCCTTCTTGAACCGCTGCAGTCTACATGCTGTAGGTAGACCCACAATGCCCTTAGGGAAGGAATTCCAGGATTCTGACCCAGTGACACTGAAGGAACGGGCGATATATTTCCAAGATGGTGAGGGGCCTGGAGGGAAACTTGCAGGGGGTGGGGTTCCCATGTACCTGCTGCCCTTGTGTGAGTTCAGGGGTGATTTATTAGAATTGCTGCAGGGGTGAGGGTTTATTTTTGATATGAAAGTAAGATGGTGATACTGAGGCTGGTTTCCTTGGAGCAGTCAAGGTTGAGGGGAGATTGGCAGTGATACAGACAGTGACTGGTGTACCACAGGGACCTGTACTGGGACCCCAGCTACTCACAGTATATAATTACTAAATGGAATGTCCCCACGTTTGCAGATGACACAAAGCTGGGTGGGAGGGTGACCTGTGAGGAGGAAGCAGCAATGCTTCAATGTGATTTGGACAAGCTGAGTGAGAGGGCAAATGCATTGGTGGGTACAGAATAAGGTAGATAAATGTGAGGTTATCACTTTCAGAACAAAAACAGGAAGCTAGGTTATTATCTGATCAATTGGGGAAAGGGGAAGGGGCAATGGGACATGGGTGTCCTTGTATCCCAGTCACGAAAGGTAGGCTTTTGCAGGTGCAGCAGGCAGTGAGGAAGGAATATGGGATGTTGGCTTTCATAGCGAGAGGCTTCGAGTACAGGAGCAGGGATGTCTTACTGCAATTATACAAAGACCTTGGTGAGACCATGTCTAGAGTGTTGTGTGCAGGTGTGGTCTCCCTATCTGAGGAAGGATGTTCTGGCGATGGAGGGAGGGAAATAAAGATTTACCAGACTGATTCCTGGGAGGCAGCACTGATGTATGGAGAGGGATTGGATTGGCTATATTCACTGGCATTTTAAAAATTTAAGGGCATCTCATAGAAGCCTATAAAATTTTAACCAGACTGGACAGGGTAAACACAGGAAGGATGTTCCCGGTGACCGGGGAGTCCAGAACCAAGGGGTCACAATCTCAGGATAAGGGGTGGGCCATTTCGGACTGAGATACGGGGAAATGTCTTCACCCAGAGAGTGGGGAGCCTGTGGGATTCTCTGATACAGAAAGCAGTTGAGGCCAAAACATTAGATATTTTCAAGAAGGAGTTAGATATAGTTCCGAGGGCTAAAGGGATCAAAGGGTCTGGGGGAGAAAGCAGGAACAGGGGACTGAGTTGGTGGAGCAGGTTTGAAGGGCCGAATGGCCTCCTGCTCCTATTCCTCTGTTTCAATGTATCTGTGTACATGATTACGACAGGATTGTACAAAGTAATGGGACAAGGACTGAGGGACAAATTTAAGCGCTCTTTGGTAACAGTTCCGAGGACTCAACAACAAACCTGAGGGGTGGGGTCCTGACAGAAGCCACTCCCCTGTCTGTGATGCCCCACAGACCCCCCCCTCCCTAAACTGACACCTCACCCAGTGAATCCCAACCCAACCTGATCTCCCAGTGGCCTGGCTCGCTCCTCGATTCCAGCACCCACAGTTCCGGCAGCCGCCACAGTGGCACTGCTGAGCTGCTGAACCTCTGATTGGACAGTGGCTGTTGCCAGTCGCTCGCTGCTGACCTCATCGCTACCTGATCCCTCCCGAGATCTGGTTGGTCTTCCCAAAAAAATGGCAATGGGGGGGTTGGGGGTGGCGGTCTCTGAGTAAAAACAGAAAGAGCTGTGGATGCTGTAACTCAGAAACAATAGCAGAAAATTGCTGGGAAAGCTCAGCAAGTCTGGCAACATCTGTGGAGAGAAACCAGAGTTAACATTTTGGGGCTGGTCAATGAAGGTCTATCACTGGCTGTCCCATCCGAAGGTAGGGTTCAGCCTGAGGGTTTTTGCAAGAGGTATGGGGGTGGTGGAGGGGGTAGGTGAGGAGGGAGAACCATTCAGCAAAGTGGGTGCCTATGAGGTGCATCCTCCTGCCCACCAGGACAGAAGCAGAGAGGATTTCAAAAGGAAATGAGGGCAGGGGATGGGGGGGGGGGGCAATGGGACTGACTGGTTTGTTCCACTGTGAGCCAGCAGGCACTCGACGGGGCAAATGGCCTCCTTCTGTGTTAACCGAAGGGTAACGGGGAGTGGGGCAGGAAGATTGAACTTGAGGGCACCATCAAGTCAGCCATGACCTGATCGGATGACGGAACTCACCTGAGAGGCCGAATGGCCTACTGCTGTTGCTGTCCTGTTTGTAGCAAATCTCCCTTCACTCTGTCTGTGTCTGTGCACCTTTTGAGCAGCTCTCTGTTTGATTCTGGGTGCCAGCCCCCACCAGGTCAACTTGCTTGCGTGCGTTACCTTGGTGGTTTTTTTGTTGAAATGAATTCTCGGGAAGTTATAAATCTTGCTCCTGTTCTCTGGTGATCTCTGGAATCCCAAATCACATTAAACTTAATCATTCTGTGGTCCCTGTCCCCCTGAGCTCCTAGGTCATGTGCTTCTGTTAGTGCGCTAACTCGGTCTTGCTATGAATCCCGGGCTCTGATGAAGATTGTCACTGGCAGTTTCTCTCATGTATCAAGCCATGAGGCAGTCATGCATCAAGTTTAGCAATTCTGGCTCACAAACACTCCAGGGTTTCTCTGTTAATATTAGGTTATTTTGAAGTCTCTTGTTAAAATAACTTTCCTGTTCGCACATATCCTTCCTCGCTGACCACAATCTCCTCTTTGTCCTGAGTTAAGATTAGTAACAGCGTGAATTCACCTTATTCCAGGTCCAGGTGTCTTTTATATGGTTGACTACACCATCACCTTTTCAAGCTGTGTTCTTCGAACTGTAAAGTAGAGGGGGATGTTTTTATTAAGTTCATGAAATGCAGATGTCACTGGCATGAATGATGATTGTTACCTGTCCCTAGTTGCCCCTTGAGAAGGTGGGAGTGAGCTGCCTTCTTGAACCGCTGCAGTCCATGTGCTGTGGGTAGACCCACAATGCCCTTAGGGAGGGAATTCCAGGATTTTGATCCAGCAATATTGAAGGAACAGTGATATATTTCCAAGTCAGGATGGTGAGGGGCTTGGAGGGGAACTTGCAGGGAGTGGTGTTCCCATGTATGCTTCTAGATGGTTTGGAATGTTTTGCACTCAGTAGATAGCAACTGGTGGAATTTAAATTCAGTGAAAAAAATCTGTAATTGAAAGCTAATCTCAGTGATAGTCATCCCGAAACTATCATTGATAACTGTAAAAGCCCATTTGGGTCACTAATACCCTTTAGGGAGGGAAATCTGATGTCCTTACCTGGTGTGACCTACATGTGACTCCAGACCCACAGCAATGTGGTTGACTCTTAGCTGCCTTCTGGGATTGCTGAGCAAGACCATCACTTCACGGGCAATTGGGGATGGGCAATAAATGTCCATGTCCCACAAATGAATGTTTAAAAAAAATTCCCCACTCTTTTAATTCTAATTTGTTTTTCTGTCTGTTTCTGTCTCTGTTTCTCTCTCTCTGTCTGTCTGTCTCTGTCTCTGTCTCTCTCTTTGTCTGAGATTATCTTTAAAACCTACCTCCTTCCAATTCTGGGCATCATCACTAACATCATCTTATGTGATTCAATGTCAAACCTTGCTTCGAAATCGCATTAAGGGTGCTATGTAAACGCACATTGCGGTTGACGTTTATACCATACATCATCAATCTGTCTCCTCTGGGTTTACCTGCCAGATCGGAATATTTCCCCTTGTTTGTTTTCTCAAAAAGCCTGGTGATTTTGAACTCCTCGATGAAATCTCCCCTTGACCTTCTCTGCTCTGAGGAGCACATTGAGTGTCTCCTGATGAATGGGCCCCACCCCCTTCCCTGTTCCCATTCCAGTAAATCTCTGCTGGGCCCTCCCTTTAGCTTTGATATTCTTCCTGAAACTGTGATGTGTATAAACAGCAAATTTCTGGCGTGATTTTGGGATTGGTAATGATACTGCTCATTACTGACTGGGTCCCAATACGAAGGTCTTTGCAGTTTCACTCTTCTTTGCCAAAGGCTTTTGTTGCAATGTAATTGCAATTTGAGTAGATATCGCCCCTCAACATGCATCATTAACAACAACCACAGATGTCCAACAGCAGCTTGACTACAGCTGAGGAATACAGGTTGAGGCAGGTTTGAAAGGGCAGAGACACGGAGAGCTACGGCTCACATTTGTCTCTGAGTCAGAAATCTATGTGTTCAAGGATGATCTTATCTCCATGCTTTTCGGATATATGAGTGATAAAGGCCAGCCATAATTGAATCTTCACACAAACTCAGGCCAGCTGTCTAAGATTTCTCTAACTAACAGTTATTAATAAAGTGTATACAATAGTAAGGTTACAGAGCCAACATACTCTCAGCTGCTGATGCTCCGACCTCCCAGCAGAGTCCCAGCAGGCGACTGCTGAAGTCAACGCTCCTCAGAGCTGACCTCCACTTCCCTCGTCAAAGGTTTCCGTCGAATGTGCTCCCAAGGAGCTCATTCCAGATCACAGCGAGGATCGAGATGGAGAGGACTTTCTTCCTTCACGACGAAGTTTGAGACTGGAATTCCCTTCAGGCTGAAATATGTTCAAGGACTCAATAAGAGCGATTGTTGTTTGATTGAGGAGGGAGTTGAGGATTATGAGGGGCTGACAGAGAAGACGAACTGATGCAACAATCAGACCAACCATATTCTTGTAGAATGGTGGAGGCTTGAGGGGCCCAATGGCTTATTTCTGCTCCTACTTATTATTATAACTCAGAGACTTTATTTGCATTGTGAGTAAACCTTATCTCCACATTGACAATGAAGAATGGGGGGGCTCTCACAGAAACCTATAAAATTCTGACCGGACTAGACACAGGAAGGATGTTCCCGGTGATCGGGGAGTCCAGACCCAGGGGGTCACAGTCTCAGAATACAGGATGGGCCATTTCAGACTGAGATGAGGGGAAATGTCTTCACCCAGAGAGTGGGGAGCCTGTCGGATTCTCTGTCACAGCAAGTGATTGAGGTCAGAATATTGAATGTTTTCCAAAGGAGTTACATACAGTTCTTGGGGCTAAAGGGATCAAAGGGTCTGGGGAGAGAGAGCAGGAACTGAGTTAGATGATCAGCCTTGATTGTGTTGAATCTCAGACCAGGCTTGAAGGGCCCACTCCTGCCTCTAGTTTCCATGAAATCTGTCATCCTTACCCAGTCTGGCCCAAGTGTAACTCCAGACCAACGGACAATGTAGCTGACCCTGAACTACCCTCTGAAATGGCCCAACAGGTCACTCAGATCCACGGGTGATTAGGGATGGCCAATAAATGCTAGCCCAGCCTCAAACAATCAAGGATAGTGAGAAAAGATCCCAGGAGGAATTTGCGGCCTGTAAATAAACTCACTGCAAAGCAGAAGATTTGGTTTTATCTTTCACCGTCTGTGTTGGATCCATATAAGGCTAGAATGGAAGGCTGCTTTCTAACCAGCTGGTGTTCGGTGACTTGCAAAGTCCTCTTTGCTCACGTGACATTTTTGCTCATCAGATGCCGCTCACCTTGTTGGGTATTTGCCCAGGTCACCCAGTCCTACACTCTCATAAGAGAGATACTGGTGGTGCTTTAACCTGGGGGTTACCACACCACAGGAGAGGGGAGAGGTAGAGAAGGAGCATCCTTCACGATCACCTCAGCTGGTGGGGGAAGGGAACTCACACTGTTGGTGTTACAAACCAGCCATCCAGCCAACTGAGCTATATATTAGACAGCATCAGCAGCTCACTGCTCACACTAGTCTCACTGCCCACACTCGTCCCACTGCTCACACTAGTCCCACTGCCCACACTAGTCCCACTGCCCACACTAGGCCCACTGCCCAAACTATGCCCTCTGCTCACACTAAGCCCACTCCCCACATTAGTCCCACTGCCCTCATTAGGCCCACTGCCCACACTAGTCCCACTGCCCACACTCGGCCCACTGCTCACACTTGTCCCACTGCTCACACTAGTCCCACTGCCCACACTCGGCCCACTGCCCACACTAGTCCCACTGCCCAAACTATGCCCTCTGCTCACACTAAGCCCACTCCCCACACTACTCCTACTGCCCTCATTAGGCCCACTGCTCACACTAGGCCCACTGCTCACATTAGTCCCACTGCCCATATTAGGCCCACTGCTCACATTAGGCCCACTGCTCACACTAGGCCCACTGCTCACATTAGTCCCACTGCCCATATTAGGCCTACTGCCCATATTAGGCCCACTGCCCATATTAGGCCCACTGCCCACACTAGTCCCACTGCTCACACTAGGCCCACTGCCCACACTCGGCCCACTGCCCACACTAGTCCCACTGCCCAAACTATGCCCTCTGCTCACACTAAGCCCACTCCCCACACTAGTCCTACTGCCCTCATTAGGCCCACTGCTCACATTAGGCCCACTGCTCACATTAGTCTCACTGCCCACATTAGTCCCACTGCCCATATTAGGCCCACTGCCCATATTAGGCCCACTGCCCACACTAGTCCCACTGCTCACACTAGTCCCACGGCCCACACTCGGCCCACTGCCCACACTAGTCCCACTGCCCAAACTATGCCCTCTGCTCACACTAAGCCCACTCCCCACACTAGTCCCACTGCCCTCATTCGGCCCACTGCTCACAGTAGGCCCACTGCTCACATTAGTCTCACTGCCCACATTAGTCCCACTGCCCATATTAGGCCCACTGCCCATATTAGGCCCACTGCCCACACTAGTCCCACTGCTCACACTAGGCCCACTGCCCACACTCGGCCCACTGCCCACACTAGTCCCACTGCCCAAACTATGCCCTCTGCTCACACTAAGCCCACTCCCCACACTAGTCCCACTGCCCTCATTAGGCCCACTGCTCACAGTAGGCCCACTGCTCACATTAGTCTCACTGCCCACATTAGTCCCACTGCCCATATTAGGCCCACTGCCCACACTAGTCCCACTGCTCACACTAGGCCCACTGCCCACACTCGGCCCACTGCCCATTCTAGGCCCATAGCCTTGAATGATCTGTGTTTGGGATTGAGACCACCAATGGTGGAGTGTTAGAAATCACGGGAAGTGGTGCAAGGGACCGGAATCGGAAGGATGCAGAAATCTGGAAGGATGGTAAGGCTGGAGTAGATTACGGCAGTATGGGAGGAGATGGGGTGAGGACAGGGCTATGGAGGAATTTGGGATCATGGATGAAAATTTCATATCTTTACAGACCCATGTTTGTTTACTTTGATGGCGAATTCTAAACCAAAGTTAATTCAATCCTTCCCTTTCTGCTCGAGGTTGATGTGTGGATTGTGTTCTGAATGAGGCATACTGGACATTATTTGTCTTCATTCTTAAATAAAAATAGACATGTTAGCTTTGATGGACATCATTTATATCTGTTTATCC
This sequence comes from Chiloscyllium plagiosum, assembly GCF_037043375.1. Lineage (NCBI taxonomy): Eukaryota > Metazoa > Chordata > Chondrichthyes > Orectolobiformes > Hemiscylliidae > Chiloscyllium > Chiloscyllium plagiosum. Next base: position 144,317,562 of record NW_028270142.1, read on the forward strand.
TGCGGGAAGTGTAGGCAGCTCTGCTTCTTTACTGATCTATTGTGTGATTAAGATCTCTCACCACGTTTACCATGACGAATTCAGCAAAGAGATATCATATAACAAATTTACATCCCCTTTAGTTTTAAAGATAACGAAGGATTGTAAAACTGCTTCAACGCACAATCATTTACTTAAACTTCTCCAATTCATTCTCCCTTCCAAAGACCGTCCATTTCTGAGGACGGTTTGCTCAAGATGACACAGGAATTTCACAGAAATTCCAAAAACTGTACAGCACAGAAGGAGGCCATTCGACCCACAGCGTCCATGCTGGTGGATGAAGAGAGGAGTCCACTTTCTGGCCCTTGCTTTCTAGCCCTTGATGTTATGGTGCATCCAGTGCAAATCCGATATTTTGTTAAATGCATTTAGGTTTCCTGTCTTGATGCCCCTCTCTACGATGTCCACCAATTGCTTTCAATCTATTTCATTTCATCAGGAATGGAGTATGAAGGGAGGAAGGTTTTGTTAAAACTACACAATGCTCTAGTCAGACTGCAGCTAGAATAATGTGAACAGTCTGGGTTTCTTATCCGAGGCAGGATAGACTGGTATTGGAGACAGTCCAGAGAAGGCTCACTAGACTGGTACCAACACTGTCTTATGCTGACCCAGACATCTTGTGAGTGAATAAATTAAAACAAAACTGGACTAAATCCTTCACTGTCTCCAAATATTGGAATTCCCTCCCTCAGGGCATTGTGGGTCTACCTACAGCACATGGACTGCAGCGGTTCAAGAAGGCAGCTCACCCCCGCCTTCTCAAGGGGCAACTAGGGATGGGCAATAAATGCTGGGCCCAGCCAGCGATGCCCACATCAGCTTTTTTTTAGATTAGATTACTTACAGTGTGGAAACAGGCCCTTCGGCCCAACAAGTTCACACCGACCGTCAAAGCGTAACCCACCCAGACCCATTCCCCTACATTTACCCCTTCACCTAACACTATGGGCAATTTAGCATGGCCAATTCACCTGACCTGCACATTTTTTGGATTGTGGGAGGAAACCGGAGCACCCGGAGGAAACCCACACCGACACGGGGAGAATGTGCAAACTCCACACAGACAGTCGCCTGAGGCGGGAATTGAACCCGGGTCTCTGCTGCTGTGAGGCAACGGTGCTAACTACTGTGCCGCCCATGTTCCAGTGTTTGATGTCACACTCCATTCCTGCAACCCACATCCCCTGCAGACATTCAGCCCGGAATCCCTTGGCAGAGGTGTGCGAGTGTGTGTGTGTGTGTGCGAGAGAGAGAGAAAGTGTGGGTGTGGGTGTATTTGTGAGTATATCTGTGTGTGTACTTGTGTGGTTGTGAGAGAGTGTGTGCCTGAGTGTGAGTGCATTTGTGAGTATGTCTGCATATATTTGTGTATGTGCGTATGAGAGTGTATTTGTGAGTGTGCATGTATATTTGTGTGTGTGTGTGATTGAGTGTGTGTATTTGTGTGGGGGGGTATTTATGAGTGCGTGCGTTTTTGTGTGAGTATGTGTGTATATATTTGTGAGTGACTGTGTGTGAGCATGTGTATTTGTGTGTGTGTGTATTTGTGTGTGAGAGAGTGTGTCTGTGTGTGAGAGTGTGTCTGTGTGTGAGAGTGTGTCTGTGAGAGAGCGAGTATGAGTGTGTGCATTGTATGTATTTGTGTGTGTATTTGTGAGTGTGTGTGGGGTCTTTCTGAGTGCTTGTGTTTTTGTGTGTGTGTAAACATATTCATGAGTGACTGTGTGCGAGCATGTGTATTTGTGTGTGTGTATATTTATGTGTGAGAGTGTGTCTGTGTGTGTGAGAGTGCATGTGTGAGAGTGTGTGCATGTGTATATTTGTGTGAGTGTGTGTGTGATGAGAGTGTATTTGTGAGTGTGTGTGTGTGAGAGAGTGTGTCTGTGTGTGTGAGTGAGTATGAGTGTGTGCATTTGTATGTATTTGTGTGTGTGTGAGTGAGAGTGAGTGTGTGTATTTGTGGGTGAGTGTGTGTGTGTGTGAGAGAGTGAGTATGTCTGTGTGTGTATGTATTTATGAGAGTGTATTTGTGAGTGTGTGTATTTGTGAGTGAGTGTGTGTGAGAGAGTGAGTGTGTCTGTGTGTGTATGTATTTATGAGAGTGTATTTGTGAGTGTGTGTATTTGTGAGTGAGTGTGTGTGAGAGAGTGAGTGTGTCTGTGTGTGTATGCATTTATGAGAGTGTATTTGTGAGTGTGTGTATTTGTGAGTGAGTGTGTGTGTGAGAGAGTGAGTGTGTCTGTGTGTGTATGTATTTATGAGAGTGTATTTGTGAGTGTGTGTATTTGTGAGTGAGTGTGTGTGTGAGAGAGTGAGTGTGTCTGTGTGTGTATGTATTTATGAGAGTGTATTTGTGAGTGTGTGTATTTGTGAGTGAGTGTGTGTGTGAGAGAGTGAGTGTGTCTGTGTGTGTATGTATTTATGAGAGTGTATTTGTGAGTGTGTGTATTTGTGAGTGAGTGTGTGTGTGAGAGAGTGAGTGTGTCTGTGTGTGTATGTATTTATGAGAGTGTGTTTGTGAGTGTGTGTATTTGTGAGTGAGTGTGTGTGTGAGAGAGTGAGTGTGTCTGTGTGTGTATGTATTTATGAGAGTGTATTTGTGAGTGTGTGTATTTGTGAGTGAGTGTGTGTGTGAGAGAGTGAGTGTGTCTGTGTGTGTATGTATTTATGAGAGTGTATTTGTGAGTGAGTGTGTGTGTGAGAGAGTGAGTGTGTCTGTGTGTGTATGTATTTATGAGAGTGTATTTGTGAGTGTGTGTATTTGTGAGTGAGTGTGTGTGTGAGAGAGTGAGTGTGTCTGTGTGTGTATGTATTTATGAGAGTGTATTTGTGTGTGTGTGTGTGTGTGAGTGAGAGTGTGTGGATCATGCCTTCCAAAGAGGTGATGAACCCCCTGATAGCTTTGCCCCTGCCCCATCCCTCTCTCTACCCCTTACCATCAATGTCTACATTCATGCCCAAATATAAAGCATGTTATGGAGGATCCACCCAACCCTGCTAGATCTACATTTGTACTGAGTTGTCCTCCTCTCTCAGAGAAGCCTGAGCTATCATTCCCTCTGGGTCTCTCTGGGAACCTGCCCCCTCACCCCCGAGTCCTGCCCTGAGTCCCTGTGGGTGGGAGAAGTGGGAGCAGTTAGCAGTGTTTCCACCAACCAGTTCCATCTCCGTGGTCTGACAGAAACACAACCCGCAATAAGAGACAAATGCAATTCTTTGAATGATTAGGTTGTCCTTGTTCATTAACAAGTGGAAACCGTAATTAAAATATTATAGAAAAGAAGTAATTTATATTGCATTATATGCCAATCACATCAATGAAAGCTCGTCGTTAAAGGTTATGCTTGATATGTACTTTACCTTTAGCACATGCTAAACCAGTTTTAAGATTTGTAAATTATGTAATTTAATTTCCATTAACTTCATTATAATCTGCTGAATGTGCCAATTACAAAGATGAATGAAATGTCTGCCTTAAGCAATTAGACTGTCAGTGAATTGCAGGTTCTCTGACAATGGCAGAATGCTCACACAAAGCGGTAAAATTAAATCGCTCTCCTTGATATTCTGTACCAAATGGTTTAACCCTTCGAGTGCAAGAAGCCTTTCAGAAGGAACACGCAGCTTCCTATCTCTCTGTGTGCCTGAGGCATTGCTGGGTGATAGCCCGAGAGTGACCCGTGTGGCTAAATCCAGTGGATGATTGACCATGTGATACGAACAGGAGGAGGCCATTCAGCCACTTGAACTTGCTTTGCCATTCAATAGGATGATGGCTGATCCAGTACACCTCATCGCCATTTCATTGACCTTTCCAGTTAGCTCAGTTGGCTGGATTGGCAGTTTTGTGATGTCAGCAGCATGGGTTCAAATCCCACACCAGCTGAGTTAACTGTGAAGGGCTCTTCCCCCTTGCCTGAGGCATGGGGAACCTCAGGCTAAACCACCACTATCATCTCACTCTCTCTTTCTAATGAAAGAGCAGCCCTCTGGGGTGATGGTGAATTGATTTTGATCTGAGCTACCACCACAGCTCCTATGGGGCTAGCTTGACTCTACCCTGAATTTAAAAGCATTGGCTGCCTGGTAACAGGTTTCCTGGTGGGCTTCCCAATCAGCTCACTCTCTGTTGAAGAGTTTGAAAAAGATGTGGGGCAGGAGAGCATTGAGGAGCACAGTCTTTGCCTCTGCTCCCTCAACATTTCCTCACCCTCAGCTCCAACACGGCTCCCTGTTCTTTTCCTTCACTCCACTTCCCCAACCTCCTTCTTTTATTCACTCACAGGATGAGGGCAGCAGTGGCTAGCGCAGTATTTATTGACCATCCCTAATTGCCGAGAGGGCAGTTAAGAGTTAACCATGTTGCTGTGGGTCTGGAGTCACATGGAGGCCAGACTGGGCAAGGATGGCATAGTTCCTTCCCTAAAAGGTATTAACGGATCAGATGGGTCTTTCCCAAAAAAACCAGCAATGGTCATCATTAGATTCCTCATTCCAAATGTTTATTAAATTGAAATTCCACCATAGCAAGATTGGAACCTAGGTCCCCAAAACATTATCATTAATAGTCTAGTGATAATGCCACTAAGCCAGCACCTCCTCATCTCAATTAGATTCCCTACAGTGTGGAAATAGGCCCTTCAGCCCAATCAGTCCACACCGACCCTCCGAAGAGTAACCCACCCAGACCCGTTTCCTTCTGACTAATGCACCTAACACTATGGGCAATTTAGCATGGCCAATTCACCCTAACCTGCACATCTTTGGACTGTGGGAGGAAACCGGAGCAAACCCACACAGACACGGGGAGAATGTGCAAACTCCACACAGACAGTCGTCCGAGGCTGGAATCGAACCTGGGACCCTGGTGTGAGGCAGCAGTGCTAACCACTGAGCCACCGTGCAGCCCCATCTGGCTGTGTTTATGGATTTCATGCCAGGACAATGCAGCCACTTGATTGTCCCCACATCCACAAACACTCATTCCCTCCACCGCCGATGCTCAGCAGCAGCAGTGTGTACTATCTACAAGATGCACTGCAGACATGTGCCAAAGATCCTCAGACAACACCTTCCCTCCCCGCCTCAGGCGACTCTCTGTGTGGAGTTTGCACATTCTCCCCGTGTCTGCGTGGGTTTCCTCCGGGTGCTCCGGTTTCCTCCCACAGTCCAAAGATGTGCAGGTCAGGTGAATTGGCCACGCTAAATTGCCCGTAGTGTAAGGTGAAAGGGTAAATATAGGGGGGTGGGTCTGGGTCATTTGCGCTTTGGCGGGTCGGTGTGGACTTGTTGGGCCGAAGGGCCTGTTTCCACACTGTAAGTAATCTAATCTAATCTAATCAATTCCCCCCGACCACCTCCATCTAGAAGTACGAAGGCTCTAGATACATGGGATCCCCACCCCCTGCAAGTTCCTTTCCAAGCCCCTCACCATTCTGACTTGGAAATATATCACTGTTCCTTCAGTGTCGCCGGGTCAGAATCCTGGAATTCTCTCCCTCAGGGCATTGTGGGTCTACCCACAGCACATGGACTGCAGCGGTTCAGGAAGGCAGCTCACCCCCACCTTCTCAAGGGGCAACTAGGGACGGGCAGTAAATGTTGGCCCAGCCAGTGATGCCCTTTCTTTTCCTTGCCCTTCTTTGTGCCCCTATCCCTGTGCTCTCCCTGTCCAGTTAGCCCTTTTTCTCCTCCTCCTCTTCTTCTCCCCTTACTCCTCTTACATTTCCCCTCTTCCTTCCCATCCTCCTCGACTCCCTGCATTTGCTTCTTCCACATCATCTTCCCTTAGAACCACAGAACGTAAGAAACGTTACAGCACAGAAAGAGGCCATTCAGTCCATCATGGGTGCATTGGCATTCTCCCCCTCTCCTTGGTGACTTCATGGGATGCCTTCCAACTACTCCATGTCTGAAGACTAGAACCACTGCACATCAGAGGATGTTCATTAGCAAAACCCTGACACATGCAGCACATGAGGAGCTGTTTGGGTCAGCTGATTGCTGAATGAATGAAGTGGGAAAGGAGCATAGAAATTGAGGGAAGAATTCTAGAGACTGGGACCCAGGCACGGCCACCAATGGTGGGACAATTGAAATGCTCAAGAGGCCAGATTTGGTAGAGCACAGAGATAGAATCATAAAAATCCCTGCAGTGTGGAAGCTGGCCATTCAGCCCACACCAACCCTTTGGAAAGCATCCCCCCCCCCCAGACCCAACTCTTACCCTTTCCCTGTAACCCTGCATTTCCCACAGCCAATCCACCGTAACATGCACATCTTTGGACTGTGGGAGGAAACCCACACAGATACAGAGAGAGTGTGCAAACTCCACACAGACAGTCACGCAAGGCTGGAATTGAACCCGGGTTCATGGAGTTTTACGGTGGCACTGCTAACCACTGAGCCACCGTGCTGCACCATGTTAGTGTCTACTCATGATGTAGGAGTTAACAAGTTAGCAGGGAGGGGCGTGGTTAATGAACAGGAAGCAGGGAGTGGGCATCAATAGGTCATTTTCAAGTTGGCAGATGTAACTAGTGGAGGGCCACAGGGATCATTGAAACAGAAACTCAGAAACCAGGAGCAGGAGCGGGCCATTCGGCCCTTTGTGCCTGCTCAACTGTTCAGTATGATCACAGCTCAATTTCAAATTCAGTCCCCTGCTCCCAATTTCGACCCCATACCTTTTGAGCCTTAAGAACTGTATCTAACTCCTTCTCGAAAACGCTCAATGTTTTGGCTTCAACCATTTTCTGTAACAGTGAATCCACAGGCTCCCCGCTCTCTGGGTAAAGACATTTCTCCTCGTCTCAGTCCTACTCCGTATCCTTACACTGTCACCCGTGGTTCTGGACTGAGAATGAGAACGATAGGCTCTGTCTTTGCTCGTGCAGGGAGCTGGGTGATGCACTATTTGTTTCCCTGGAGAGGATGACCTGTAGTGTTCCAGGGTTTGATCCTGAACTAGGCTGAGCTAATAAGGCAGCTGGACAGCATAACATTCAGAGAGGGCATAACATTCAGCCAAGCTTTGCCCTGCTGGGTAGTGTCTAGAAACACTTGTTTCGAAGTGAGAAAAAGTGTGAAAGCATAAATATGAAAATGCAGAGCTGAGCTCCATTCAGAGTCCTGAATTCACTCGTTCCTCCCTCCTCCTGTGCTATGAGAATGTATTATCTGATGCAAATTATTTCGCAGTCCCGCTTTCAATGTGCAGTGCTTTGGAGTTTGAAACTGAGATTGAATTGTAAATATCAAGACATCAAGGTTTCAGAGCCAGCTCCGTTCTGTTTTCTCTCCCCACCTCACAGTGTCATTCGATTACACGCTTCAGAACTGTAAATTGATTTCTTAATAAAGTCAATCTGGCCTAAAAAACATCATGCAAACCACAACAAAGATCAGTTCAGCGAGGATGTATCATCTTAGAAGAGCACTGGGATGCTGGATTTCACTCTCTACCAAAGTCAACCTCAAAATTCACTAACACCTCCCTCAACCTACTGTCCACACACTCGATGGATGAATTAGGGATGGGCAATGAATGCTGGGCTAGCCAGAGACCGCCCTCATCACATGAGTGAATAAAGCAAATAAAATGGAAATATGTGTTTTAGGAAGAAGAATAGAGCTAGGGAAGCTGTTTGAAAATATCAGGCCTCCCAAATAAGGCAGAAGTGAGGAGGATATTTTTCTGTCAGCAATTCATGAGAATCTGGGCTTCTCTTGCAGAGTGATGAATGTTATACAGTCATAGAGGTGTACAGCACAGAAACAGACCCTCCAGTCCAACTTGTCCGTGCCAAGCTGATATTCCTAAATTAATCTAGTCCCATTTGCCAGCACTTGGCCCATCTCCCTCTAAACTGAAAATGTGTTGCTGGAAAAGCGCAGCAGGTCAGGCAGCATCCAAGGAGCAGGAGAATCGACGTTTCGGGCATGAGCTCATGCCCTGCTCATGCCTGACCTGCTGCGCTTTTCCAGCACCACATTTTCAGCTCTGATCTCCAGCATCTGCAGTCCTCACTTTCTCCATCTCCCTCTAAACCCTTCCTATTCATATCCAGTGTTCTGGCATGTGTAGACTAAGTGCATTAGTCAGGGGTAAATGTAGAGTAATGAGGATTGGGTTTGGGTGGTATACTCTTTGGAAGGTCAGTGTGGACTTGTTGGGCTGAAGGGCCTGTTTCCATATTGTAGGGATTCTATGATGATCATATACCCATCCAGATGCCTTTTAAATGTTGTTATTGTACCAGCCTGCTCCACTTCCTCTGGCAGCTCATTCCATACATGCACCACCTGCCATGTGAAAAAGTTACTCCTTGGGTCCTTTTTAAATAGAACAGTGCTGTGCTTTTCCAGCAACACACTCTCGACTCTGATCTCCGGCATCTGCAGCCCTCACTGTCTCCTGTAGGAGATTAAGGGGTGACTTTAAAGAGATTTATAAAATCATGAAGCGTATAGATAAGGTGAGTGGCAGGTGTCTTTTCCCTAGGGTGGGGGATTTCAAGACTGAGGAGCACATTTTTAAGGTTAGAGGGAAAAGAATGAATAGACACAGAGAGTGGTTCATGTGTGGCACGAACTTCCAGAGGAAGTACAATTACAATGTTTAAACGACATTTGGATGGACACAATGATAGGAAAGGCTTAGAGGGATATGGGCCAGGAGCAGGCAGGTGGGACTAGTTTAGTTTGGGATTCTGCTCGGTGTGAAATGGTTGGATTGAAAGGTCTGTTTCTGTGCTGGACGGCTCTAGGATCTCTCCCTGGTTTCTATCACTCACTGGTTATCGACCTTGAGCTCCCAGAGGTCTCCTGGGTCTAGTTTGGATTCCTGCACACGTAGCTCAGCGTCAAATGCATCCCCCACAGAAGCGGCCTGGGGTTTTCAGCTCCGGTGTGGGTGCTACGTAAACGCAGGCCGTCCTCAGCTGTGCGGCCTGTGTCGACATGCCTCTGGGCTTGCCTGTCAGAGTGCTGTGTCGGGCTGGAGCTTCACATAGAGCACTTGGCAAGATGTAGCCTCCTGGTACATTGCTTTAGTCATCAGTCGGTCTGGTGTATTCATTATCAGAGAGAAGCACTTGATTTCCTAATTGGAAGAGTGAAGAGTTGATTTGAATTTGTAATGAGACTGGACGACATCTTCATTAGAAATGTATCATTTGGGGGCACCTTCGAAGAGCAGGCAGTGGCTGGTCAGTCTCCTAGCCAGATGGTGGAGAGTTCATATCCCCAGGCTGACTGTCACTCTCACTCTCTCTCTCTCTCTCTTTCTCACATACACACACTCACAATCTCTCTCTCATTTAAAGGAACATGCACTCTGTTAGCTCACAGGCTGGCACTCGATGGGGCAGCCAAGCCTAGGTACGGACAAGCTTTTTGGGCATTCACATCCGAGTGAGTTCGCTCACTGACAATCTGACAGTGGTTAATTTAATTTAACAATTTATGCTGGGACTGTTGTCCCGGGAGAGAGGAACAACTAGAGATGAGGTCTGGTAGAGGTTTGCAAAACGATGAGCGGTCATTGGACAGAGTTGACAGGGAGAAGCTGTTCCTGCGTGTATAAGGAATAAGACTGAGGTTGTGTAGATTTAAAGTAATGTTCAAATAAAGCAAGCGTGATTACGAGAAATGTTTTTCACCCAGTGAGTAGTTGGGGTGTGGAGTGCACTGTCTGAAAATGTCTTGGGGGCAGGTTCAATTGAGGCATTCACGAGGGGCATGGGATAGTTGTTGGGATGGAAATGGTGAGCAGGGATATGGAGAAAAGGCAGTAATTTGGCGCTAGGGGATAGAACCAGCTTAGGCATAATGGGCCGAATGGCCTCCTTTTGTTCCATAACAATTTCGAGATTCTGTGAACAGAGTAACAAACATTAATTACCCCCCCAAACAAGAAGGTGGATTGTCACAGAGCCAGTCTTCAGAGATCAGGCAACAGTTACCCGAAATAGGCCATTTGGCCCATCAGCACTGTGCTGACGTTCATGTGCCACCCGAGCCAGCTCCTACCTCAGTAATATCGATGGCTGTTAATCATCTTCTGCAAAAGGTGTTATGACAAACTTCTAGAGCAGGTGGGGCCTATACCCGGGACTCTGGCTCAGAGGGAGACCTCATCAATACATCCTACACCTTTTGGCTCATCTTAAACACACCAATCATTCCCTGTGGGAGTGAGTCCTACATTCACCCCCCCCCCCCCCCCCCCCCCCAACTCCCTTTGGGAGTGAGTCCCACATTCCACCCCCCAACTCCCTGTCGCAGCAAGTCCCACATTTTCCCCGACTCACTGTCTGAGCAAGTCCCGTATTTCCACCCTGCTCCCTGTGGGAGTGAGTCCCACATTTTCCCCACTCCCTGTGGGAGTGACTCCCACATTTTCCCCCGCTCCCTGTGGGATTGAGTCCACACTCCATCCCCCCGTCCCCCACCCCCACCCCTCCCACACTCTCTTGCTTGCCTTGAGTTTTGTGTTGGTGTTATCAGTGTCTATCTCCCATTTACAGCACCTGGTTTAGGACTCCTCCACAACTGAAAACAGTTTCTCCCCATCTCCCTCCTGAGATGATGGGATTGCCTTCTGAGGAGACCAGGCCTGGCTCCTCTGGAGACTGGAATAGCCAGAGGTGACTTCATTGAAACAGAGAAGACCCTGAGGGGAGGTGGCTGTAGAAAGGAGGTGTCTTCTTGTGGAAGGACCCAGAGCCAGGAGTTGTAGTTTAAAAATAATGGGGTGTCCATTTCAAACTGGGGTGAGGAAACATTATTTCCCTCAGAGGAATGTGAGTCTTTAGAAGCGTCTTCCTCAATACGCAGTGGATGCAGAATCTTTAAATGCTTTTAAGAGAGAGGGAGATAGATTCTTGATTTCCACGGGGTGAAAGATTATCATTGGTTGTGCATGAATGTAGGGTTGAGGTTAAAATCAGATCAGCCGCCATCTTACTGAATGGCGGAACAGGGAGTGGGGGAAAATATGGGAGTCACTCCCACAGGGAGTGAGGTGGGAATATGGGACTTGCTCCGACAGGGAGTGGGGGAAAATGTGAGACTTGCTCCGACAGGGAGTTGGGGAAAATGTGGGACTTGCTCCGACAGGGAGTTGGGGGGTGGAATGTGGGACTCACTCCCAAAGGGAGTGGGGGGGGGAATGTAGGACTCACTCCCACAGTGAGTTGGGGAAAATGTGGGACTTGCTGCGACAGGGAGTTGGAGGGTTGAATGTGGGACTCACTCCCACAGGGAGTGGGGGTGGGGGGGGGGAATGTAGGACTCACTCCCACAGGGATTGGGGGGGGGGGAATGTTGGACTCACTCCCACAGGGAATGATTGGTGTGTTTAAGATGAGCCAAAAGGTGTAGGATGTATTGATGAGGTCTCCCTCTGAGCCAGAGTCCCGGGTATAGGCCCCACCTGCTCTAGAAGTTTGTCATAACACCTTTTGTACGATTGAGATGGAGAGGAATTTCCTCACTCAGAGGAAAGTGAATTTTTGGAATTCTCTGCCTGAGAAGGCTCAGTCACAAGACATCAGTCATCATTATACTTCTGTTTTTTTAAGGAATCAAAGTGAAACAGGAAGTTGTGGGGGGATGTGCCATTGAGGTAGATGATGAATCACAATTGGGCATGATAGGATAGGCTTGAGGGGCCGATAGGCCTTGTATCCCTCCTGTGTCCCTGTGTTCCTATTAACCCCATCCAACCCTTTCATAATGTTAAAGATCTTGAGCAGCTCACAACCCTGAACTGTTCCCGACAGAAACGAGCCATAGGCTCTTCAGTCACTCAGCAGGAAAGGTTTAGGGAGATATGGGCCAAATGCAGTCAGTTGGGATGAGGTCAGACTGGGATGCCTAGTCAGCATGGGAGAGTTGGGCCGAAGGGTCTGTGGCTGTGCTGTATGACTGACTCTGTTCGGTGAGTTTTGAAGTTTCCTTGTTGCTCCATCTCGCACCTACCAAAAGAAACTGTGTAAAGTACGGGGCAGCCTCAGCAGGCGACTAAAGTGTGAAACTGAGTTTTGGTTCAACAATAGCAGGGTTTCAAAACACCTCCTGGAGATGTTCATGAGCACAGTCCCATCCAAACGTCCCAAGGGTGCTCTTTTGTTTTGATGACAATCACAAATCAAATTTAACCTGAAAAAAGTGAGGAATGCTACACTTGAGGAGGATTGACCAGCTAATGGTAGGATTGTGGAGAGACCCTGGAGAGATCCGAGTGTGTATATCCACAGATCTGTTTGAAGAGTGGCGCAGCATGGTGTCTCAGTGGTTAGCACTGCTGCCTCACAGCACCAGGCTGTGTGGGCTTCCTTCCACAGTCTAAAGACGTGCAAGTTAGGTAATTGGCTGCTTCATACTGTACATCTCTATGACTCTACACAATCACCGCTTAGGCTGTTCCTATAGCTCAAACCCTCCAGTCCTGGCAACATCCTTGCAAGGTGCTACGTAAATGTAGGTTGTAGGTGCTAGGTCCAGAATATGAAGGGTGATCTGGTGTGATCGAGAGGTTGTGTGTATGCACATGTGTGCATGCTTGCGTGCATGTCTGTGTGTGTGTGTTTGCAAGTGCCTGTCTGTGTGTGTGCTTGTATATGTATATGCGCACGCATATGTGTGTGCGTGCATGTGGATGTATATGCGCGTGTGTGTGTGTCTATGTACGTGTGTGAGACTGTGTCTGTGTGTGTGTGTCTGTGCGTGTGTGTGTCTGTGTGTATGTGCCTGTGTGCATGTGTGACTGTGTGTCAGTGTGTGTGTGTGTGTGAGACTGTGTGTCAGTGTGTGTGTGTCTATGTGCGTGTGTAACTGTGTGTGTGAGACTGTGTGTGCGTGTCTGTGTGCGTGTGTGACTGTGTGTGTGAGACTGTGTGTGACTGTGTGTGTGACTGTGTATCTGTGCGTGTGTGACTGTCTGTATGTGTGTGTCTGTGTGTGTCTGTGTATGTGTCTGTGAGACTGTGTGTCTGTGCATGTCTGTGTGCGTATGTGACTGTGTGTGTGAGACTGTGTGTGTGCGTGTCTGTGTGCGTGTGTGACTGTGTGTGTGAGACTGTGTGTCTGTGTGTGTGTGCGTGTGTGACTGTCTGTGTGTGTGAGACTGTGTGTCTGTGCATGTCTGTGTGCGTGTGTGACTGTGTGTGAGACTGTGTGTGTGCGTGTCTGTGTGCGTGTGTGACTGTCTGTGTGTGTGAGACTGTGTGTCTGTGTGTGTCTGTGTGCGTATGTGACTGTCTGTGTGTGTGAGACTGTGTATCTGTGTGTGTCTGTGTGAGACTGTGTGTCTGTGCATGTCTGTGTGCGTATGTGACTGTGTGAGACTGTGTGTGTGCGTGTCTGTGTGCGTGTGTGACTGTCTGTGTGTGTGAGACTGTGTGTCTGTGTGTGTCTGTGTGCGTGTGTGACTGTCTGTGTGTGTGAGACTGTGTGTCTGTGTGAGACTGTGTGTCTGCATGTCTGTATGCGTGTGTGACTGTGTGAGAGACTGTGTGTGCATGTCTGTGTGTGTGTGTGACTGTCTGTGTGTGTGAGACTCTGTGTGTCTGTGTGTGACTGCCTGTGCGTGTGAGACTGTGTATCTGTGTGTGTCTGTGTGCGTGTGTGACTGTCTGTGTGTGTGAGACTGTGTGTCTTGTGTGTGAGACTGATTATGTGTGTCTGTGACTGTGTGTGAGACTATGTGTCTGTATGTGTCTGTGTGTGTGTAACTGTGTGTGCATGTCTGTGTGCGTGTGTGACTGTGTGTGTGAGACTGTGTGTGTGCGTGTCTGTGTGCGTGTGTGACTGTCTGTGTGTGTGAGACTGTGTGTCTGTGTGTGTCTGTGTGCGTGTGTGACTGTCTGTGTGTGTGAGACTGTGTGTCTGTGCATGTCTGTGTGCGTGTGTGACTGTGTGTGCGTGTCTGTGTGCGTGTGTGACTCTGTGTGTGTGAGACTCTGTGTGTCTGTGTGTGACTGTCTGTGTGTGTGAGACTGTGTATCTTGTGTGTGAGACTGTTTGTGTGTGTCTGTGTGCGTGTGTGACTGTGTGTGAGACTATGTGTCTGTATGTGTCTGTGTGTGTGTAACTGTGTGTGCATGTCTGTGTGCGTGTGTGACTGTCTGTGTGTGTGAGACTGTGTGTGTCTATGTGCGTGACTGTGTACGTGTGTGACTGTGTGTGTGAGACTGTGTGTGTCTGTGTGTGGGTGTGACTGTGTCTGTGTGTGTGAGACTGTGTGTGAGTGTCTGTGCGTGTCTGTGTGTGAGTGTGTGTGGGAGGGATGTGGGATGTGGGGAATGTGGTGGAGGTGGGGAATGTGGTGAGGAGGGCAGTGGGTCTAATCGAGAAAGGACTCTGTTTTCTTGTTCAGTCTGCACTCAGTGTACCATTGCTCAGGGAATGTCTTTACCCTGGGAGCCTGGTGGGGGTGGGGGTGGAGGGGTTTGTGGTGTATGGGGTGGGTTGGGCTGGCAGGGGGGAGTTGAGGGGGGAAATAGGAGTGGACTGTTTAATTTTGAATTCCGTTGGATTTACCGAGTTGAGTTTCTGGTGATAAATTTCGTGTCGAGCTGATAAACGGGTTGTGTAAGTAGGACAGAAACCTCTCTGTAATGTGCAAAGAGATTGCTGGCATTGAGATGCAGTTAATGTTTGCTCAGGTGCCAAGCCCTGAATATCTTCCTGTCTGCCTTTCCGAGTGAGTTCTGTGCGAAATGTGCTGGATTGCACCAAATGGAAACTGGGTGTGCAAAGCAAGATCCAAGTTGTAGTATTTGACTGAAAACACGCCAGTGTGAGAACTTACATTTTTAACAATTTTGAGGTGGAGGGACTGTGTTCCTCAGAATCTTAACAAGCTTTCCTCTGTGCCTTGCCTGAGCAACGGTAGACTTGTAATTTTTGAAAGTAAAATCCCTTTCAGTATCAGATACGGTAGAGTCTGCCCATGGAGGGAGTTCACCAGATTTGATCCTGGGATTGGCAGAACTCGTATATGAAGAGAGGCTGAATCAGTCAGGGTTACACTTACTGGGGTTTAGAAGGGTAGGGAGGGACCCCATAGAAACCTATAAAATTCTAACCAGACTGGACAGGGTAAACACAGGAAGGGTGTTCCTGGTGACCAGGGAGTCCAGAACCAGGGGATCCCAGTCTAAGGATACGGGGTGGGCCATTTCAGACTAAGATGAGGAGAAATATCTTCACCCAGAGAGTGGGGGTGGGGGGGATGTGAAATTTTCTAGACTCCCCATTCCTGTGGAAGCAGGTCCCTGGGCCCAACAAATCCACACTGACCTTCCAAGGAGCATCCCATCCTGACCCATCCACCATCCTTTCCCTGTCACCCAATCTTTCCAATGGCTAATGTACCTAATCCCTGGATACTATGGCCAATCCACCCTAACCTGGGCATCTTTGGACTGTGGGTGGAAACCCATACAGACACGGGGAGGACATGCAAACTCCACACAGACAGTTGCCCCGAGGCTGGAATTGAACCTGGATCCCTGGTGCTGCTAACCCCTGAGCCATCTTAGAAAGTGGTTGAGGCCGAGGTATTAAATCTTTTCAAGAGGGAGCTGGATATGGTTCTTAGAGCTAAAGGGATCTGATGGGAATGAGGTATGGGGAAGGAGTGGGAACAAGGGATTGAGTTGGATGATCAGCTATGATCATGTTGAATGGTGCTGCAGGCTCGAAGGGCCAAATGGCCTACTCCTGCTCCTAGCTTTAATGTTTTTTTGGAATGGAAGGAGGTTATAAATAAATCAGATAACATATACACAGCAACGTAGTCAGCCCAGGTAGGCCGGGTGGTTAAGAAGCACACTTGCCTTCATTGCTCAGACCTTAGAGTATAGGAGTTGGGACATTATGTTGAGGTTGTACAGGACGTTGATGAGGCCTCTTCTGTGTCCAGTTCTGGTTGCCCTGTTATAGCAAGGATATTGTTAAACTGGAGCGGGTTCAGAAAGGATTTACCAGGATGTTGCCAGGAATGAAGGGTTTGAGTTATAAGGAGAGGCTGGATAGGCTGGAACCTTTTCACTGGAGCGTAGCCATTTGAAGGCTGGCCTTATACTGGCTTATAAAGTCATGAGGGGCATCAATGAGGTCAATGGCAGGTGTCTTTTTCCGAGAGTTGGGGAATTTTATGACCAAGGGGCATATTTTTAAGGTGAGAGGAAAAAGAATTAATAGACACGAGAGACAATTATTTTACACAGAGAGCGGTTCATGTGTGGAATGACCTTTCAGAGGAAGTGGTGTATATGGATGCAGTTACAACGTTTAAAAGACATTTGGTTAAATACATGAATAAGGAGTGTTTGGAGGGATATGGGCCAAGTGCAGGCACGTGGGACTAGTTTAGTTTGGGATTATGGTCGGCATGGACTGGTTGGGCCGACGGGTCTGTTTCCATGCTGGATGACTCTATGATTATGACTCTTTCCTCTTCCCAGATGCTGATTGATTAACTGTTAATTCACAGCTTCCGGCTGATGTCTGAGGGGTTTTTACAAACACCAGAGAATGCTATGCTATCATTCCCTCAGGTGGAATGGGCAATGCGCAAGTGTAGATTGTGTTGGGTGGTTAGTAATCTAGGGAGTCATGGTTCACGTTGAAACATGATGCCTTGATTTCAGCCGGAATTAAAGGTTTTTAAAAAATTGGTTCCTGGGTTGTGAGTGGCTGAGCCAGTATTTATTACCCTGAAGAATGTGGTGAAAAGCTGCCTTCTTGAACCGCTGCAGTCTGTCTCGTCTTCCATTGGAGTTTGGTACAACTGAGTGGCTGCTGGGCCATTTCACAACATCACAGGATTGTGACAGCACAGAAGGTGGCCATTTGGCCCATTGTGTCTACACTGGTTCTATCCCCTCATACCAATCTCCTGCCTTTTCCCCATAACCCTGCTCACCATTTCCATCCAAATAACCATCCAATGTCCCTCTTGAATGCCTCAATGGAACCTGCCTCCCCCACGTTCCCAGGCAGTCCATTCCACACCTTAACTGCACACTGGGTGAGGAAGACTTTTCTCACATCCCCCTTGCTTCTGATATTGAAGGGGCAGCCACATTGCTTTGGGTTTGGAGTTACATGTAGAATAGATTGGGAAATGATGGTGGGTTTATCCCTGTGAAAGGCAGCTCTGATCAGGATAGGTGAAATAAACCAGCGATTCATATGAACATGAAGACCATTTTGATGCCCATGTATTGAATTCATTTCAATTGAAGATTCCCCCCCCAGCTTCTATGGTGAGGTTTGAACTCACATTGCCAGACCAGTAGTTTATACCCCTATGCTAATGTCCCTCCTGTGTATCTGCCACAGAAAAGCTGCTGTCTGTACCTGGTTTGTTCCTTCAGTCTCACACCAACATCATCGATTTAAGGAGGAGCTGATGATAGTGGTGTAGGTACCAATCCAGAGACCCTGTCTAATGCTACAGGGAACATGTAGTTTAATCTCCTCATTGGGGAAGTTTAGCTTCAGTAGAGTGTGGAACTTAAAGGGAAAATGCAGGTCTTCTCAGCAATGTGGGCGGCACGGTGGCACAGTGGTTAGCATTGCTGCCTCACAGCGCCAGAGACCCGGGTTCAATTCCCACCTCAGGCGACTGACTGTGTGGAGTTTGCACGTTCTCCCCGTGTCGGCGTGGGTTTGCTCCGGTTTCCTCCCACAGTCCAAAGATGTGCAGGACAGGTAAATTGGCCACGCTAAATTGCCCGTAGTGTTAGGTTAGGGGTATGGGTGGGTTGCGCTTCGGCGGGGCAGTGTGGACTTGTTGGGCCGAAGGGCCTGTTTCCACACTGTAAGTAATCTAATTTAATGCCTAGGTCCCGTGAAAGAATCTTCAAAGAAATCTGAATTGCCCTGTGGCGTTGGATCAAAATCACAACCATGACCATCCTTGCTGGCATGACTAGACTCAGCCAATAAATAGAGGCCTTGCTAACATCACAAGGAGGGATTTCATTTTAAATCCTCCCCGACCCTCACCACCCGGATGAGGCCCTATTTTATTTTCACAGGAGACTTGAGTGCCGATCCTAGTGTGCGTTGGTACTCTATCTTACGTTTCACCAAGGGTTTGGCCAGTGGTCAGCAGGCAAACGTGAGAAAGAAAAGCAGCAGAAGGCTATTCAGCCCATCCAATAACATTGGGACTTCGACCCAGAGAATGTTACCGACTGGCCCACTGCCCAAGTTGCAAAACCTCACACGCCATAGAATCCCCACAGTGGGGAAAGAGACCATTCAGCCCACACCGACCTGCTAAATCCCACCCCGACCCAACCCATTGCCATAACCCCCTCATAGCATTTATGCCATAGCTAACCCACACACTGGGCATTTTAGCATGGCCAAACCCCCCCTAACCTGCACATCTTTGGACTGTGGGAGGAAACCCACACAGACACGGGGAGAATATGCAAACTCCACACAGACGGTCGCCTGAGGCTGAAATCGAACCCAGGCTCTTGGTGCTGTGAGGCAGCAGTGGTAACCACTGAGCCACCATGCCATCAGCATGTTTGGGTTGAGTTTGGACAAGTGTCATGGCTGCCTCATAAACAAAGGCAGCTTGGCCTTTTGAGATTGGTGACAGAGAATGTCCAGCACTGACCATTGGGCCCAACACCTCCATGCCAGCCCCTCCATAAAGATCCTTTCATTCCCTCCCTCATCTCTCCTGAGTAACTCACCTAGCATTGGTTTGTCTTGACAGATTTGTGGTGACTGTTGGAGTTTGTTTAAAAACAAATTGCTAAAACAATGCTTTATCGTTTCCCACGTCGGGGGCAGTTTGACATTTCTGCTTTTCTTCTTCCCGGTCCCTCTCCCGTCCAAAGAAGAGAACGTACCAGTGCATCAAATGTCAGATGATCTTTCAGTGCGAATGGGACATCCAGGTTCACGTGGCCAACCATATGATAGGTAAGCTGAATCTGTCATCAGACAATCGACACACTTGACAGCGCGGGGTTCGACTCCATGGTACTCTGTTTCCTTTCAATTTATCCTCACTTATTTCATTTATTTTTCTGTTGCCGGTGACACTGTGCTTTTGTGAATGTCTGTATGGGTATCCTCCAACCTCGTCAGCCATAACGTCCCCTTGGCCTCTCTCCCAGTGTCCTTTCTAGAGAGGAGAGCAGCTTGCTTCTGACCGAGTGGGCCAGACTATCAAGCATGGCTGCTGTGGCACTGGGTTTAAGTGGATTGGGGGTTCAGAGTAGGGAGAATTGGGTTGCTCTGGGTGTTGTAATTAGGGATTGTAATGTTCCTTACCCCTTCCCCGTGTCTCCCAGTCACCATCGAGGTGGTGTTGGTCCACGGTCCCCCTCCCCTCAGGCCTCTGTGTAACATGGGTGTACGGTCACAAAACACCGGGATGGTGTGTACGCATTTATCACTCATGCACATCGCACGTTCTCAAAGGCTGAAGATGTTCTCTGCTCTCTCCAGTTGATCAGCCGTACTCTTCAGAAGGTTTAGTCTGTGAATGTGAAGCGGTTTACTGTGATTTTCAACAGTTTGTCACTTTGTTCTGTTCCTCACACACACACAGATACACACAGATATACACACACACAGATATACACACACACAGATATACACACACACACGCACACACATACACACAGATATACACACACAGATACACACAAACACGCACACACATACACACAGATATACACACACACATACACACAGATACACACACACACAGATATACACACACACACACACACACATACACACAGATACACACACACACACAGATATACAGATATACACACACACAGATACACACACACACACTTAGACACACACACACAGATATACACACACACACAGATACACACACACACACATACACACAGATATATACACACACACAGATACACAGACAGATACACAGAGATACACACATATACACACACACACAGATACACACACACAGATACATACACACACACACTTAGACACACAAACACACACAGATACACACACACATACACAGACACGCACAGACAGACACACACACAGATACACAAAGACACACACAGACACACACTTAGACACACAAGCACGCACAGATACATACACATAAACAGACATGCACAGACAGACACACACATGCACACACACAGACACACACACATACACAGACACATACACACAGACAGACACACACACTTAGACACACAAACACACACAGATACACACACACATACACAGACACGCACAGACAGACACACACAGATACACAAAGACACACACAGATACACACGCACACACACGTACGCACACACTTGCACACACAGACACGCACATACAGACACACACATGCGCACACACACATACACACACACTCGCACACACACACAGCAGAAACAGACAGATACACATACAGAAACTGACACACATAGACAGACAGATACACAAGCTCACACGCACAGATACAAACATGGATACACACATCAACAGACACATACATGCACAGACAGACACACACAGCAGACACACATACGGAAACAGATAGATACACATAAACAAATACACACAAATGGACACAGACAGGCAAATACACAGGCACACACGAATAGGTACTCACATAGATACACAAACAGGCAGACACACACACACAAATAGATACACAGAAATAGACAGGTACATATGCCACACGCAAAGATAAACACATAAATACACACATACAGACACAAATGCACAGATACACCCACATAGATACACGCACACACACGGACACATACACAGATTCTCTCTTCCTGTCTGTTACTAGTATGTTACCTTAGAGAGGCAGAAATTCAATACTGAGCACTCTACTACTGCTATGAACAAAAATTAGATGCATTTATGGATTTGTTTTTATTACAAAAAGGAGAAAAAGACTGTCTTTGTCTTTGCATGACAGTCAATGGAAACTTGCAATAATATTGTGGAGGAAGCTTTAGACCAATATGTTGAGGAACCAACCAGTGAACAGGTTATCCTAGACTGGGTGCTGTGTGTAGAGAAAGGATTAATTAACAATCTTGTTGCGCAGGGTCCCTTGGGGAAGAGCAAACATAACATGATAGAATTCTTCATTAGATAGAGAGTAAAGTTGCTGAATCTGAAACTGAGATCCTGAATCTAAATAAAGGGAACTCTGAGAGTATGAGGCGTGGGTTAGCAAGGATTGACTCCTGAATCTTACTAAAGATGTTGACAACGAACAAGCAATGTTTGATACATGTGCATGAATTCTAACAATTAATCATACCTGTCTGCCGCAAAAATAAAAGAGGTAAGGTGACTCCACTACTGCTTCCAAAAAAAGTTAGGTTAGTATTAGCTCTGAGGAGGAGATATACAAAGTTGCCAGATAAAAGCAACAAGCCTGTGGATTGGGAGCATTTTAGAGTTCAGCAAGGAAGTGTTTGGAGGGATATGGGCTGGGTGCTGGCAGGTGGGACTAGATTGGTTTGGGATATCTGGTCGGCATGGACGGGTTGGACCGAAGGGTCTGTTTCCGTGCTGTACATCTCTATGACTCTATGACCTGATGATCTACATCCTAAAGTACTAAAGGAAGTGGAAATGTTGGATACGTAAGTGGTCATAGAGTCATAGAGATGTCCAGCTCGGAAACAGACCCTTCAGTCCAACCCATCCATGCCACCAGATATTCCAACTCAATCTAGTCCCACCTGCCAACACCCGGCCTATATCCCTCCAAACCCTTCCAATCATATACCCATCCAAATGCCGCTTAAATGTTGTAATTGTACCAGCCTCCACCACTTCCTCTGGCAGCTCATTCCATACATGTACCACCCTCTGTGTGAAAAAGTTGCCCCTTAGGTCCCTTTTATATCTTTCCCCTCTCACCCTAAACCTATGCCCTCTAGTTCTGGACTTCCCGACCCCGACTTTGTCTATTTATCCTATCCATGCCCCTCATAATTTTGTAAACCTCTATAAGGTCACCCCTCAGCCTCCGACACTCCAGGGAAAACAGCCCCAGCCTGTTCAGCCTTTCCCTGTAGCTCAGATCCTCCAACCCTGGCAATATCCTTGTAAATCTTTTCTGAACCCTTTCAAGTTTCACAACATCTTTCTGATAGGAAGGTGACCAGAACTGCACGTGATATTCCAACAGTGGCCTAACCAATGTCCTGTACAGCTGCCACCTTTCAAGGTTGTATCGATTCTGGAGCAGTTCCTACAGATTGAAGGGTGGCAAACGTAAACCCACTATTTAAAAAGAGAGAAAATAAAGCAGAATTACAGACCAGTCAGCTTCAGATCAGTAATGGGGAATATGCACAAATCGTGCATATTTGATGACAGCAAAAAGATGACAGCAGATTTGGAAAACATCAGTGCGATTGGTCAGAGGCAGTGTGGGCTTATGAAACACAAATACACTTGAAAAATCAACTGGAGTGATTTTGAGGATGTAACTGTAGGATAGATAAGGGAGAACTAGTGAATGGTGTGAATTTAGATTTTTAGAAATGCTTTTGATAAGGTCCCAGTAGTAGGTTAGTGGGCAAAGTTAAAGTACATGGGATTGGGAGTAATGGATTAGCAGTGATTGAGAATTGATGAGGGACAGGAGAGAGAAATTGGTAATAAACTGATCTTTTTCGGAGAGGCAGTGACTACTGGGGTACCTCAGGGATCAATGCTTGGGCCACAGTTATTCCAAATATATAACAATGACCTCAATGAGGCAACTAAATCCAACATTTCTAAGTTTGCTGATGACATCACATCAACGCCATCCTCCAAATTGCCTTAATCCTTTGCAATTTGCCGATTTGGCACGATAAGTCTGTATCTCCCTGACCCAACACTCATCCCTGCAATATCTGGATAACAAAGTTACCTACTTCAGTCTCTAACCTATCGACTACAGTTCCACCATTAACATCAGAACTCCAAACAAACTCAGCTCCCTACTCTGAGACCTAGGTCTCAGCTCTCCCCTCCGTAATTGGATTCTCGACTTTCTGACCGTCTGCAAGTCTGCAAGTAAGGATAGGTGACAAAACCTTCTCCACCATAGGTAGCACGGTGGCTCAGTGGTTAGCACTGCTGCCTCACAGCACCAGGGTCCCAGGTTCGATTTCAGCCTTGGGCGACTGACTGTGTGGAGTTTGCACATTCTCCCTGTGTCTGCTTGGGTTTCCTCCGGGTGCTCCGGATTTTTCCCACAGCCCAAAGATGTGCAGGTCAGGTGAATTGGCCATGCTAAATTGCCAGTAGTGTTAGGTGCATTAGTCAGAGGGAAATGGGTCTGGGTGGGTTACTCTTTGGAGGGTCGGTGTGGACTTGTTGGTTCGAAGGGCCTGTTTCCACACTGTAGGGAATGTAATCTAATCATAATCCTCAACTATCCCATGAGGAGAGCTTGATTTTTCTGGGCCCTGTATTCGCTAGAGTATAGAAGGATGAGAGGGGGATCGGATTGAAACGTATAAAATGCTAACAGGGTTGGACAAACTAGATACAGGGATGGTATTCCCCCTGGGTGGGGGAGTCTAGACCCAGGGGACACGGTCTCAGGATACGGGATAGACCATTTTGGACCGAGAGGGGGAAACATTTCTTCACTCAGACGGGAGGGAACCTGTGGGATTCTCTACCACAGGAGGTTGGGGAGGCCAAGTCACTGAGTATATTCAATGAAGAGATGGATGATTTTAGGTTTAAAAGACAACAAAGGGTATGGAGATAAAGCTGGAATGTGGCATTGAGGTAGAGGATCGCCCACACCCATATTGAGTGGTGGAGCAGGTTCGAAGGGCCGAATGGCCTACTCCTGCTCCCAGTTTTAAGATTTCAATAAGATTTTAAAAAAGCAGAAGAAACTGATTACCTTTATGTAACAATTCATGGATGATCCCATTTGGTAATTGATAGTCTGTCACTCTCTGATTGGCTGTGGGAAGGTGAGGCGCTGGGAAGCTTGCCATGTTGGGTGGCCAATGGCAGAGGTGTATATTGGGGTGGGGGGGGGGCAGAAATCAATAGCAGGAAGGACAGCTCCAGGGGAGTGTCCAATCAGAGGTGGGCACCAGAGGCCTCTCTCTCACTGATTGGGTAAAATATGACACACAGCAGAGTTTGCGACACGAGGAGTTGTGCCGATGTGGACCGTGCTGTCTGACAGGCCGGGAGGGTGGAATCAGCAAAACCATCCAGTGGACTGAACATTTGAACAGGACGTAAAACTGTAGGTCAACAGGGAAAAAGCAGAGGAGGAGGAGGAGCAGACAGGAAATGGCGAAACCTTTCATAAAGGCAACACAGATGTGATGGGCTGAATGGTCTGCTCTTGTGCTTTCTTATTCTAACAAGTGCCTCCTGGTGATCAGTCAGTGAAATATCACCAACAAGGGGAAGCAAGCAGGCATACACAAGAGGATGTATCTTGTTGGTAGAAACTCAGTGGCTGAAAGGCCTCCTCTTTACTGTATGCCTGAAACTGGGGGGAAACGAAACCTCAGGCCATATGATATAGGTGCAGAAACAGGCCATTCAGCCCATTGAGTCTGCTCTACCACTCAATGAGACCATGGCTGATCTGATAATCCTCACCACCACTTTCCCGCCTTTTCTCCGTAAC
This sequence comes from Chiloscyllium plagiosum, assembly GCF_037043375.1. Lineage (NCBI taxonomy): Eukaryota > Metazoa > Chordata > Chondrichthyes > Orectolobiformes > Hemiscylliidae > Chiloscyllium > Chiloscyllium plagiosum. The sequence continues at coordinate 144,342,280 of NW_028270142.1, forward strand.
CCTTGATTCAAGCTTTCCATGATTTATTGGGAATGACCCCTTTCCTCTTGCTGCTCCACAGGCAGCTGAGTGAGAAACAATGGAACAGGCCTCTGATACTGAGCTCTGAGCTCAGTGAGCTTGAGATTAGAGTGTAGCTGGGATTGATGGCACCTGTCTGGGGTTTGATCCCTGCTTCCCGCCTCAGGGAACCCCAGAACGTACCTCCCTGTCCTCACCATGCTAGAGCGATGGCATTAGCTCAGGGCCACTACTTCTCCTGAAGCAAGCAATCCATAACACCAGACTAACATTCTGCAAAGGCGGTTTGGATTCCACAGCGATAGATTTGAGTTTGAAAACAATCTAGTCAAGTAGTGACCATGTAACCACCATCGATTGTCATAAATATCCATCTTGTTCCTCATGTTCTTTCGGGAAGGAAATCTGCCATCCCTACCTCATCTGATCTACATGTGACTCCAGACCCCCAGCATTGCAGTTGACTTTCAGCCATTGCCTGGGCAATTAAGTATGGGCAATAAATGCTGGTTCAAACTGTGATGCCCATCTCCCATGAACAACTGGAATAGAAACACCAAGGAATTGCTTTTAGCTACAGAACTGAAGAGTTGGTGTGCCAGGGCACTGGGATGGTGGGATGCCAGTTTAATGCCCCTCATGATGAGGGTGCAAATGAAGCAAGGGGGAAGTGAGGAAGAACTTTTTTTCACCCAGTGAGTAATTAGGGTGTGGAATCTACTGCCTCGGAAATGTGGGGAGGCAGGTTCAACTGAGGCACTCAAGGGGGGCATTAGGTGGCTATTTGGATAGAAATGGTGAGTAAGGATATGGGGCAAAGGCCGGAGATTGGCACTACTAGGGGATAGATCCAATGTTTGTATGATAGGCCAAATAGCTTTCCTCTGCACTATAACAATTCCGTGATTCTGTGATTTGCACAAGCCAACCAGGATATTGGGAGTCTTCTTCCTGCCAATGGTCAAATTTTAGCGACAGTCGTTGCTGTGGGAACCATGTCAATGTTTACTGCAGATTCTCATCTCCTTTGCTGTCACTTCCTGTCAGCCCTCATAGCCCGGGCCACCTCTGTAGCTGTAGCTGCTTCCATTGGAGGGAGCGTGCAGTAATCAGAGGATACAGACTGACCACGATTGGCAAAGCCGTTTGAAAGGGAGGGGCGAGAGGGTTTGGTGTTTTCACACAGTGAGGCTTTGTGACCCGGAATGTGCTGCCTGAGAGTGGAGGCAGTCAGAGCTTTCAAGAGGGCATTCGATAAATATGAGAAGCGGAATTAAAAGTTGCAAGGCTGTGGGGAGAGAGTTGGAAAGTGAGGTAGTGTTTCAACAACTCTTTCCAACAGCCAGCACGAGTTCAATGGGCGGAATGACCTCATCATGTGCTGGTTCATTGTCACGGTTTAACACCTCTCACTATCCTGGGATTGAGAGGATGATTGGTCTAGTAGCAGCATGTTACTGCAACTTAAGTATTTTTGAATAAGCAGGAAGACTGCTGGAGAAACTTAGCGGGTCAGGTAGTGTCTGTGGAGAGAGAAAAACATTTCAAATCCAGTATAATCCTCAACACGAGTCCCCCACGAGGCTGCATACTGAACCACCGACTGCATTCCTTATAGACTCAGAACAGAACAGGGCTGAAAAATGATGAGGTTTTTTTTGCTGTTGACTGAGAGGGAGGGGGAGCGAGTGGAACAGATAGTGAGGAAGCTCAGAGCAAAAGGCAGAGGGAGTGCTACTGATGGTAAAGGAGAGATAGGGGTGTAAAATAGGCATCAATAGAGTTAGTCGTAGAGAATTGGTCAGCCCTTCTGAGAGCGAACCCATGCAAACAAGACGCTGAGAGGTAGGGGAATCAGAGTGGGGGACAGAGTTCAGGATTTGAAGTTGTTGAACTCATTGATGAGTCCTGAAGTCTGTAAACTTCTGAGTGGACGATGAGGTATAGTTCCTGCAGTTTGCACAGGGCTTCACTGGAACAGTGCCTGAGACAGAAATGTTGGCACGAGATCTACTCTCAACCCATCACATGCTGGAGCAACAGCATCTCACTGTCCACCTAGTCACTTTACAGCCTTTGGAACTCAGCATTGGGGTTGACAACTTCAGAACCTGACCTCTGACCTCCATTATGGGTACACTCCCTTCACCACCCTCCACAACTTGATGACATGGGCTTATTCACAGCAGAATTCATCAATCGTTTCCAATTAATACTGATGATTAACACCTACTCAACATCTATAGCACTTCTCTAACATCATTAACACTCCCTCTGTCTTTTGCTCTGAGCGTCCTCACCATCTGTTCTACTCAGTCCCCCGTATCAACAGCAGAAAGGTGTCGTTCTCAAGACCCTTTCAGTTCCAAAGAAAAACCATACCAGACTCAAAACGATAAGTGTTTTTCTCTTTCCACAGACACTGCCAGACCTGCTGAGTTTCTCCAGCATTCTCTGTTTTTGTTTCAGATTGCCAGCATCTGAAAAAGTTTGCTTTAATGAGTTTTTTTAAATTGTTTGAGAGTACCTGTCCCTAGTTGCCCCATGAGAAGGTGGGGGTGAGCTGCCTTCTTGAACCGCTGCAGTCCATGTGCTGTAGGTAGACCCACAATGCCCTTAGAGAGGGAATTCCAGGATTCTGATCCAGCAACACTGAAGGAACAGTGATATATTTCCAAGCCAGGATGGTGAGGGGCTTGGAGGGGAACTTGCAGGGGGTGGGGTTCTCATGTATCTGCTGCCCTTGTCCTTCTAGATGGAAGTGGCCATGGGTTTGGAAGGTGCTGTCTGAGGATCTTTGGTGAATTTCTGCAGCGCATCTTATAGATGGTAGACACTGTTTCAACTGGGCATCGGTGGTGGAGGGAGTGGATGCTTGTGGATGTGGTGCCAATCAAGCGGCTGCTTTGTCCTGGATGGCGTCAAGCTTCTTGAGCTGCATCAGTCCAGACCAGCGTCAAAGCGTGTGGTGCTGGAAAAGCACAGCCGGTCAGGCAGCATCCAAGGAACAGGAGAGTCGACATTTCAAGCATAAACTCTTTCACCCATCCAGACTAGTGGGGAGTATTCCATCATACTCCTGACCTGTGACTTGTCAATGGTTTGGGGGGGGTCAGGAGATGGGTTACTCACTGTAGTATTCCGAGCCTCTGACCTGCTCTAGTAGCAGTTATTTATGTGGGGAGTCCAGTTGAGTTTCTGATCAATGATAACACCCAAGACATTGATAGTGGGGCAATTCAATTATGGTAACACCATTGGATGTCATGGGACAAGGGTTAGATTCTGTTCTTTTGGAGGTGGTCATTGCCTGACCAATATTACTTGCCTTATACGTGATCATTGTTCAGTTCATGTTGCATTTGAAAATGGACTGCTTCAGTATTTGAGGAGTTGCGAATGGTGCTGAACGTTAAGCGATCAGTGAACATCCTCATTTCTGATCTTATATTGGAGGGAAGGTGATTGGTGAAACAGCTGAAGATGGTTGGGTCTTGGATATTCCCCTGAGGAACTCCTGCAGAGATGACCTGGAGCTGAGGTGACTGCCTTTCACCATCTTCTTTCGCACTGAGTATGACTCCCACCAGTAGAGAGATTCCACTTTGATTTCTCTCGACACTGCTGTACAGCACAGATTCTTTAGGAGAATCGGCTGGAACTATCAGCCTCTCAGCAATTACTTGGAGTCATAGAATCACAGAGGGCTGGAGCACAGAAAAAAGGCCCTTCAGCCCATTGAGTCTGTGCTGATCAAAAACCACCACCTAACTATATTAATCTCATTTCCCAGCACTTGGCCCATAGCCCTGTCATAGCGAGGGCACATCTGAATATTTCTTCAATTGTGATAAGGGTTTCTGTCTCTCTCTCCCTTACAGGCAGGGAGTTCCAGATTCCCCAACACCCTCTGGGAGAAAATGTTGTTGCTCACATCCCCCTCTGAATCTCCTGTTCCTCACCTTAAATCATAGCCCATTGGTCATTGATCTCTCCATCGAGGTGAAATAGAGTCATAGAGTCATAGAGATGTACAGCATGGAAACAGACCCTTCGGTCCAACCCGTCCATGCCGACCAGATATCCCACCGCAATCTAGTCCCACCTGCCAGCACCCGGCCCATATCCCTCCAAACCCTTCCTATTCATATACCCATCCAAATGCCCCTAAAATGTTGCAATTGTACCAGCCTCCACCACATCCTCTGGCAGCTCATTCCATACACGTAAAATGTTTAGAGTCTTGGTCATATAGCATGGAAACAGACCCTTCAATCCAACACCTCCAGGTTTCCCAACCGAAACTAATCCCATTTGCCTGTGTTTGTCCCATATCCTTCTAAACCCTTCCTGTTCATGGACCTGACCAAATCTCTTTTAAATGTTGTAATTGTACCTGCATTTACCACTTCCTCTGGCACTTCATTCCACATATGAACCAACCTCTGAGAGAGTGGTAGAGTCATATAGCACGGAAACAGACCCTTCGGTCCAACACCTCCATACTGACCAGGTTTCCCAAACAAAATATCTTCCTGCCTACCCTATTTGTGCCCCTCAAAATTTGATCCATCTCAAACAACTCCACTCTCCGTCCCCTCTGCTCTAAAACAACCCCAGTCTGTCCAATCTCTCTCCATCACTGAGACTCTCCAGCCCAGGCACCATCCTGGTAAATCTCCCTCTGCACCCTCTCCCAGTGCTACCACATCCCTCCGAGAATGTGGATTCCAGAACGGTACACAATACCCGCGCTGTGGCCTGGCCAAGGACCATTCCTGATGAAGGGCTTTTGCCCGAAACGTTGATTTCCCTGCTCCTCGGACGCTGCTTGACCTGCTGTGCTTTTCCAGCACCAGTCTATTCTAGACAGTGTTTTATACAGTTCCAGCACCACTCTATACCTCAGCTAATAAAGGCTAATATTCCATATGCCTCTGAACCTCTTTACTCACCTATCCTGATACCTGCACACCAAGATCCCTCTGATCTTTGGTGCTTCCCTGGAATATTTCATCCCTCGCATCATACCTACTTCATCCCAATGTAACATTTTAAAATTACATCCTTTAAACTGGAAAGGACTGGGGCCAGTAATCAGGGCAGTGCGGGGGGTGAGTGTCGAAAACAGAAAGGAACAAAAAATACTTTGTGCTGCTCTGAGAAAGCAGTAACTTGGAGGTATCTCTCATTGCCTCCCTGTTTACCCCATGATAGAAAACAGCATCTCTCTTCTGCACAGTCCTCTGCAATTAGACTATTATAGCAGCATACCCACTGTCAGACTGTGTAGTTATCTAGAGACTTCAATATGAGATTACACCATCTCACAGTGAATCAAACTTAAGTAAGTCCAAGAAAATCTTCACCTTAATCACAACAAAGCTTGCTTATGCTAACAAAAGCCTAGATGCTATTCCCCCATCTTTTCCGATCCTATTTTCTATCCCATTATCCTTTGCTGCATGAACTGAACTTCCTATTTATTTATTTCTATATCTGAATAGCAGGAGTACCTTTTCTGTTCCTCCAACGTACAGACCGAGTTTTGTAACTGTAACGCTTATATTTAAAATCTTTTTATATTCCTTACGAAAAGAAATGTTCTTTGTAACAGCTACAGGGGAGTTTTGGGGGCGTCATGCTGAATTGCCACCCAAGAATCTTCAAAAAACAATTCTGTCTGTGCCAACTTTAGGAGGGGACAGGCCAGGATTGGTGCTACAACGTGGTTTGGAAGGGGAGTCTCGCAGTCCGAGAGCATTTAAAGGTAGATTTCTCTCTGCATCTATCTATTGATCTGTCTCATCTTTCTGTACATCTACCTGTCTTATCTGTTGAAGTTTTGTTTTAAGAGAGGGAGCAATTTATGCTTTGTTGGTCAGCTAAAGAGTCACTGAGTAACAAACACAGAGCTTGAAACTAGCTGAAAAAAGAGAGTGAGAGAGGTGCTATCAAAGTTTTTGACCCTGCACTCATCAGAACCAATGTTAAGCTTCACAACAATTTGTACTACAGGACAAACGGTGCTGCTGGGCTGGAAAGTTCACTCTACTCGCTGGAGTTTATAAGAATGAGATGTGATCGCATTGCAGCTTATAGGATTCTTAAGGGGTTTGACAGGGTCAATGCTGAGAGGATGTTTCCCCTCATGGGAGAGTCTAGGAGCAGAGGGTACAGTCTCAATAAAGGGGCACCAATTTCAGACTGAGATGAGGAGGAATTTCCTCTCTCAGGGTATGGAACTCCTTGCCCCAGAGAGCGGTGGGGGCAGAGTCCTTGTGCATATTTAAGGCCGAGACCGATAGATTCTTGATCAGTCGTGGAATCACAGGAGAGGGCAGGAAGGTGGGTGTGAGGAATGTCAGATCATCCATGATCCTATTGAATGGGGGGAAGCAGGCTCGAGGGGCCGAATGGGCCTACTCCTGTTCCTATTTTTAACGGACTTATGGTTTGACTGACTCTGACCATGGAGAAATTAAGAGGGAATTATAAGACCACAAGACATGGGAGCAGAAGGAGGCCATTCAGCCCATCGAGTCTGCTCCACCATTCAGTGAGATTACAACTGATCTGATAATTCTCAGCTCCACTTTCCTGTCTTTTCCAAACTCTGGGGTAATTTGAAAAACAGGTTATAGGCTTGAGTTGTTTTTTCAGAGAATGGATCACCCTCTATGAATGTGTAAATACCCCAGCCAATGAGGCTGGACCAGCTGACCAATCAGCATCCTTCCCTGCTGTAGTATAAATTATTCTGACCATTTGAAATTTGGCATTCTGGCGAGATTCCTGATGAGTGCAAGATGCAAAGCTCCAATCAAATGGCTCTCTTTTCACTGAGTTTCAAGTCTTCTGAAGACTTGTCTCGTGATAGCTCCAGAAAGTCATCTCAAACAAATGTAACAAAGCAAGCCAAAGTCTGCAAACAAAAAAGGATTTCCTTGTGATGGTTTACAAGTGTCGTTTTTGCCCTCTCTGTAGTTCCAGCAAAAGCTGAGCCCTTTGACTAAGCTGTTGCGCAAAGTGTTGGTCCTTTTCAGTGGTTTCTCCATGACCCCCTTGCTTTGGCTGGTATCATTCTAGCACTGTGCTGCATTGGACATCACGAGTGCTTTCTGTCCATCTCCTTCTGCTGTTCCATTCTGATGCGTGAATATTAACATCCTGACTGTTAGCTACCCATCAGAATAATCGCGTCTTCCCTATTCTCTCCGAAAGGAGACCCGACCCATCCGATATTGAGAGTTTGGGCTCCAGGGGTGAGTTGTTCAACCCTCTCCATTCCTAACTCTGTTTGCTCATCTCATTACCTCATCCAAACAAAGGTCTTATCAATCACAGTCTCTGGATCTTTAGTTGACATCTCTCCCAGCCTCAATAGCATTTTGGTGGAGAGATTTTTTCCAGATTTGCAGCTTCCTTGGTTCCACTTCCTTGTTGTGGACTCCCTTACCAGAGGAACCTGTTCCCATCCATTGACCCTGTCAGTTCCTTCAAACCCAAGCCGCTCAGTGCCATCGCATGCTCACCTTCGACCCTCAGGGATGCACCAATCTAATCAGTGCAACCTAGTTTCCTGGATCAAGCTAGTGGAATAGTTTGTCAAAAATAAATGATTAATCTTTTTAAATATCAGAAGACGCACTTAGAGTCATAGAGTCATCGAGATGTACAGCATGGAAACAGACCCTTCGGTCCAACCCGTCCATGCTGACCAGATATCCCAACCTGATCTGGTCCCACCTGCCAGCACCTGACCCATATCCCTCCAAACCCTTCCTATTCATATACCCATCCAAATGCCTCTTAAATGTTGCAATTGTACCAGCCTCCACCACTTCCTCTGGCAGCTCATTCCATACATATACCACCCTCTGTGTGAAAAAGTTGCCCCTTAGGTCTCTTCTATATCTTTCCTCTCCAACCCTAAACCTATACCTTCTAGTTCTGGACTCCCCGACCCCAGGGAAAAGACTTTGTCTATTTACCCTATCCATGCCCCTCATAATTTTGTAAACCTCTATAAGGTCACCCCTCAGTCTCTGATGCTCCAGGGAAAACAGCCCCAGCCTGTTCAGCCTCTCCCTGTAGCTCAAATCCTCCAACCCTGGCAACATCCTTGTAAGTCTTTTCTGAACCCTTTCAAGTTTCACAACATCTTTTCGATAGGAAGGAGACCAGAATTGCACGCAATATTCCAACAGTGGCCTAACCAATGTCCTGTACAGCTGCAACATGACCTCCCAACTCCTGTACTCAATACTCTGACCAATAAAGGAAAGCATACCAAACGCCTTCTTCACTATCCTATCTACCTGCGACTCCACTTTCAAGGAGCTATGAACCTGCACTCCAAGGTCTCTTTGTTCAGCAACACTCCCTAGGACTTTACCATTAAGTGTATAAGTCCTGCTAAGATTTGCTTTCCCAAAATGCAGCACCTCACATTTATCTGAATTAAACTCCATCTGCCACATCTCAGCCCATTGGCCCATCTGGTCCAGATCCTGTTGTAATCTGAGGTTACCGTCTTCACTGTCCACTACACCTCCAATTTTGGTGTCATCTGCAAACTTACTTACTGTACCTCTTATGCTCGCATCCAAATCATTTATGTAAATGACAAAAAGTAGAGGGCCCAGCACCGATCCTTGTGGCACTCCACTGGTCACAGGCCTCCGATCTGAAAAACAATCCTCCACCATCACCCTCTGTCTTCTACCTTTCAGCCAATTCTGTATCCAAATGGCTAGTTCTCCCTGTATTCATTGAGATCTAACCTTGCTAATCAGTCTCCCATGGGGAACCTTATCGAACACCTTACTGAAGTCCATATAGATCACATCTACTGCTCTGCCCTCATCAATCCTCTTTGTTACTTCTTCAAAAAAGTCAATCAAGTTTGTGAGACATGATTTCCCATGCACAAAGCCATGTTGACAATCCCTAATCAGTCCTTGCTTTTCCAAATACATGAACATCCTGTCCCTCAGGATTCCCTCCAACAACCTACCCACCACCGAGGTCAGGCTCACCGATCTATAGTTCCCTGGCTTGTCCTTACCACCCTTCTGAAACAGTGGCACCACGTTTGCCAAAGTCTTCCGGCACCTCACCTGTGACTATCGATGATACAAATATCTCAGCAAGAGGCCCAGCAATCACTTCTCTAGCTTCCCACAGAGTTCTCAGGTACACCTGATCAGGTCCTGGGGATTTATCTGCTTTTATGCGTTTCAAGACATCCAGCACTTCCTCCTCTGTAATCTGGACATTTTGCAAGATGTCACCATCTATTTGATACAAGTGATTTGATTGTGTCTGCATCACCAGGCTACACGGAATGAGCCAGAACTGGCCGCCTTGGGAAATGGGATCTACTTTCTTAGATCGTAGCATGACCATTTTTACCTTGTAAAAGTGACATTGCAGATTTATCATGGTTTAGTATGATGTAGCGCAGAAGAAACCATTCAGCCCATTGTACCCTGCTGGATCTTTGAAAGAGATACTCACTTAGTTCCAATCCCCCTGTGATTTCCCCTAATGTTCTGTGAAATTTCTGTTCAAGTGGACGAGTCCCTTTTCAGAGTTGCTATCAAATCTGTTTCCACACCCCTTTCGGGCTCTCAACTCTCCCTTTCTTCAGAAAGTAACCACTCCCACTCCTACTGGCTTCCCCTTTTGTATCAGTGCCCATCATTCCCATTATGGGGAAATGGAGGTAGCCCCTTGTGTTTCCCCCCAGGGTTAGGCATCTACATATTCCCATGTGGTATTCCCACCTGGCAGCTATGGATAGGAATTGACATCCTCAGACATAAACTGCCTTTGCGTCACATTTGTGAAAGATATAGACAGGTTGAGTGAATGGGTAAAATGTTTGATTTGGAGGTGCTGGTGTTGGACTGGGTGGACTAAGTCAAAAGTCACACAACACCAAGTTATAGTACAACATGTTTATTTGAAATCACAAGCTTTCGGAGCAACACTGCAAAAGCTTGTGATTTCAAATAAACATGTTGGACTATAAGCTGGTATTGCGTGACTTCTGACTGTATATAAGTGAGGTGATGGCCTCGTGGTATTATCGCTGATAATATATGATTTCTGACTTAATGAAATGTTTGGCAGATGAGAGTAGTAATGTGGGGAAATGTCAGCTTACCCACTTTGGCAAGGAGAACAGATACGTTGGATATTACTTAAATGGAGCGGGACTGCAGAAAGTTGCATTGCGGAAAGATCTGGGTATCTTTGTACGTGAACTGCAGAAGGTTAACAAGCAGGTTGGCAAGTGACTAGGAAGACACATCAGCCTCTATGGATTTACTAGAATGGTTACCGGGATGAGGAACTTCGGTGATGAGGATAGATTGAAGAGGTTGGGACTATTCCCCTTGGAGAGAAGAGGGGAGATCTGATAGAGGTTTTCAACACCATGAGCGGGCTGGACAGAGTGGACAGGGAGAAGCTGTTCCTGTATGTGAACGTGACAAGAAGGAGGGGTGTAGATTTAAAGTGGGATGCAAGGGTGATGGGTTAAAAGAACTGGTTTACCCAGCGAGTAGTTAGGGTGCAGTTTACCCAGCGAGTAGTTAGGGTGAGGTTTACCCAGCGAGTAGTTAGGGCGCGGTTTACCCAGCGAGTAGTTAGGGCGTGGTTTACCCAGTGATTAGTTAGGGCGCGGTTTACCCAGCGAGTAGTTAGGGTGAGGTTTACCCAGTGATTAGTTAGGGCGCGGTTTACCCAGCGAGTAGTTAGGGCGTGGTTTACCCAGTGATTAGTTAGGGCGCGGTTTACCCAGCGAGTAGTTAGGGCGTGGTTTACCCAGCGAGTAGTTAGGGTGAGGTTTACCCAGTGATTAGTTAGGGAGTGGTTTACCCAGCGAGTAGTTAGGGCGTGGTTTACCCAGCGAGTAGTTAGGGTGAGGTTTACCCAGCGAGTAGTTAGGGAGTGGTTTACCCAGCGAGTAGTTAGGGCGTGGTTTACCCAGTGATTAGTTAGGGAGTGGTTTACCCAGCGAGTAGTTAGGGAGTGGTTTACCCAGCGAGTAGCTAGGGTGTGGTTTACCCAGTGATTAGTTAGGGAGTGGTTTACCCAGCGAGTAGTTAGGGTGAGGTTTACCCAGTGATTAGTTAGGGAGTGGTTTACCCAGCGAGTAGTTAGGGTGAGGTTTACCCAGCGAGTAGTTAGGGCGCGGTTTACCCAGCGAGTAGTTAGGGTGAGGTTTACCCAGCGAGTAGTTAGGGCGCGGTTTACCCAGCGAGTAGTTAGGGTGAGGTTTACCCAGCGAGTAGTTAGGGCGCGGTTTACCCAGCGAGTAGCTAGGGTGTGGTTTACCCAGCGAGTAGTTAGGGTGAGGTTTACCCAGCGAGTAGTTAGGGTGAGGTTTACCCAGTGATTAGTTAGGGAGTGGTTTACCCAGCGAGTAGTTAGGGAGTGGTTTACCCAGCGAGTAGCTAGGGTGTGGTTTACCCAGCGAGTAGTTAGGGCGTGGTTTACCCAGCGAGTAGTTAGGGTGAGGTTTACCCAGCGAGTAGTTAGGGTGCAGTTTACCCAGCGATTAGTTAGGGTGCAGTTTACCCAGCGAGTAGTTAGGGTGAGGTTTACCCAGTGATTAGTTAGGGTGCGGTTTACCCAGCGAGTAGTTAGGGTGCAGTTTACCCAGTGATTAGTTAGGGTGCGGTTTACCCAGCGAGTAGTTAGGGTGCAGTTTACCCAGTGATTAGTTAGGGTGCGGTTTACCCAGCGAGTAGTTAGGGTGAGGGCGGCAAGGTAGATGCTGAGAGAATGTTTCCTCAGGTTGTGGGGGGGGGGGGAGTCTGGAACTAAGGGGCACAGTTCCAAAATTCTGTCTTTCATTTGAGATAAAGGAGGAGATAATATTTGCTCTAAGAACCTCATTAGACTGTGCACTCCTCCAACAGCAGCAGAGACCTGTTGAGTTGGGTTGAATTTGATCAAAGAGGGTTAGAGTCATGGGGCTGCACACAGGAAGGGAGGGGTTAAGGTGACAGTCATATCAGTCATGACCTCAGTGGAAAAAAGGAGATTGAGGGGGGACCTGATTGAGGTTTACAAAATCGTGAAGGGTACAGGCAGGGTGGATAGAGACAAGCTTTTTCCCCAGGGTGAAGGATTCAATAACGAGAGGTCATGCTTTCAAGGTGAGAGGTGGAAAGTTTAAGGGGGATACACGCAGCAAGTACTTCACACAGAGGGTGGTGGGCATTTGGAAGGCGTTGCCAGCAGAGGTGGTAGAGGCAGGCACGGTAGATTCATTTAAGGTGCGTCTGGACAGATGCATGAGTAGGTGGGGAGCAGAGGGACACAGATACTTAGGAATTGGGCGACAGGTTGAGACAAGTACATTTGGATCGGCTCAGGCTTGAAGGGCCGAAGGGCCTGTTCCTGGGCTGTAAATTTTCTTTGTTCTTTGTTCTCACTAAATGGTGAACCAGGCTCGAATAGCATCCTCTTGCATCTGAGTCTAACGTTCGTGTGCCCCCCCCCCCCCCCCCTCTCTTGAGGCGTTGGATTGGTTGTCACTGCCTGGACTCGGTACAGAGGCTGGAGGTTTGTTTTGTGAAGATTGTTTCCTTTGGGTCATGCGCCAGTTGTAACCATTTCTGTCGAACAGTCAATAACACCCTGCACCATACAGCACTGTCACACTCATGAAATATTCCAGGAGCATCATTAGAGACGGTGGCACTGGGGGAGTTGTTCAGGAGAGCGGGTCTCATGTTTGGTCAAGGAGCTAGATTTTATTGAAGATTTTGAGTGAGGGGAGAGAGAGAGAAAAACTTAGAACACAGGAGGAGGCCATTCAGCCCTTCAAGCCTGCTCTGCCATTCAATATGATCCAACTCAATAACCTGCGTTGTTTGATGCACATTATTTTCTGTTTGTAAGCCTGTAATTTAGACTTTAGTTTGGGGTTTTGGTTAGACAGGTGACAGGTATGTGAGATAGAGACTAAGTGCACTTGCGTTGATCTACACTTGGATCAGAACACGCTGCCACTGGGTTAGAGAGAAATGGTTTCCCCATGTTACTTCACTCACTCCCTTCCCACCTCACCACCTTTGAACCCACATCCCTCCTAACCCTCTCCGCCTCCATCTGAACAAAAAACACCGAGGTCGGTTCCCATGACAACTATACGACGCGGAAACGCAAAGGAGGCAGCTCACCACCACCTTCTCCAGGGCAACTAGGGACGGGCAGTAAATACCAGGCTTACCAATGTCACCCTGGAACAACGTAAAAGAACATAAGTAAAAGGGACTCATCTGGCCTGTTGACTCTGGTCTTCTATTCATTAACACTGTAGCTAATCATTTACTGTGCCACAGAACAAAGCCAAATAAGGCCAGTCAGCCCGTCAAAGCTGTACTTGCCCTTTGATTGAGCATTGGTCTCACTACCTGAAGAAAAAGGGCCTATGCCCAAAACATCGATTCTCCTGCCACCTGACCTGCTGTACTTTTCCAGCACCACACTCTTGACCCTCCCTACCATAATCAAACCCTTTTTGAATCATTGAATCCCTGCAGTGTGGAAGTAGGCCACTCGGCCCCTTGCAAATGCATCCCACCTCGACCCACTCACCTTATTCTATCCCTGGATTTTCATGGCTAACCCACCTGCACACTATGAGCCATTTATCATGTCCAATCCACCCTAACCTGCACATCTTTGGACTGTGGGAGGAAACCGGAGCACCCGGAGGAAACCCACACAGACACGGGGAGAATGTGCAAACTCCACACAGACAGTTGCCCGAGGCTGGAATCGAACCCGGGTCTCTGGCGCTGTGAGGCAGCAGTGCTAACCACTGAGCCCACAAACCTGTCTGGGTGACCTCTATGTCCTGCAGTCGCTTCAGCATCCAGAAGCCTTTTGTCCTGATTACGCTTGGCAGCTGGAGTCTCCACAGCCCTCTGGCGGGGAGGAGGCTGAATGATTCCCAACCCCTTCTGAAATGGAGAGTTTCCTCCTCATCTCGGCCCCAAAATGGCGAACGTGGCTTGAGGCCTGGTCTTTACGCCTGGTGGCTAAGTAGTTCCAGAGCAGGCGAGGAGCTGATGGATGCTGCGAGCGATCTTTCTTTGTTAATTCGACTGGCTCCCTTTGTGTCGTTAAGCTGTTGTTAGTGTCCATGAGCTCTCGAACCTGGACCCATTTTGAGACTCCACTGCCCAGAATATGGCAAGTGACAAACCCTGAGGAATTCTAGAACAGCAGTGATACTGTGATCATAGTTAGTGTGTTGCTATTAGAAATGTTAATTACAGCTTTACTCATGGGATTCGAATTTCACAATATTGATGTTTGCTCTTGTGTAACCTATCGGGAATTAGCAAAAGGAATTTGTAGATTTATAAAAAGCAGGTACTGGAAAAAGAACATAATGTTTGACAGCTGGTATAAAAAAAGAGAAAATAGTGAAATTTGTGTGTGTCTGCGGGGAGAGTTTCTTTTCTAACTGTGGAAAATTAGTGGTACCATGCGGTGATTGATTTATATTAAAAAATGCTTTTTTTGGGGGAGCGAATGTAGCCCAAGAGTCTTAACATGTGTGGTCACCAATCTCCAGGACTGGAAGCTGATCCTCAGTACACGCCATCGAATATTCCAGCATAAGGCCATTATATCTGTGATTGTCATTTGACTGAGGTCTTTCATTAATCCCACTGCGTCTACCAGACCCTCCCCCACATTCTCACACACACAAACACACTCACACAAACATACACACTCAGACAAACACACTTACATGCACACACGCATGCACACACACACTCTCACACACACACATACAAACACTCACACAAGCATACTCACACACTCAGACAAACACACTTACACATGCACACACGCAGGCACACACACACTGTCTCACACAAACGCACACACACAAACACGCTCACAAACATACTCACTCACACGCACACACACTCTCGCACACACATGCACACACAAACACACACACAAACGCACACTCACATACACAGACACACACACACAGACAATCTCACACACAGACACTCTCACACACACACACAAACACTCTCCCACACACACACAGACACTCTCCCACACACACACACACGCACACACAGACACTCTCCCACACACACACACAGACAATCTCACACACAGACACTCTCCCACACACACACACACGCACACACACACAGACAATCTCACACACAGACACTCTCCCACACACACACACATGCACAAATTCTTGAAAGTTCCTGTTGAATCTGCTTCCAAGAAATCTCTCCAGATCACAACGAGGACAGAGCTGGAGATGAATTTCTTACTTCCCAGGTTTCATTTGAGTCTGGAATTCTCTTCAGAAGTGTAGGCTGGACTATATTCAAGGGCTCAGTAAGACTGATTTTTGGTTGAGGAGGCAATCAAGGGGTATGAGGGGCTGACAGGCCACAGGACTTGAAAACACAATCATGCCAACCATATTCTTGTAGAATGGTGGAGCAGACTGGATGGACTGAATGGTCTGTTCCTGCTATAAATAAATGCATTCTTATGAGTAGCCGCATGAGAAGAATTCCACATGTCTCCACTCTTGTCTCTTAATCTGTGTCCATGAGAAACAGTTTCTCCTTATTGAGCTTGTGCTAGCGTTAGTGCTTTAAGAGCTGTGTCACTTTAAGAGTTTGATATGCTATTACACCAAAGTCCAGGGTGGAAGTCACGTGATCAGTTGCCATATGCAGCCGCGCAAGAAGCACGCGTGTAGGAGGTTACATACATAGTAACTCATCACTGTGAATTGTGGGTAAGCTGTTCGTCAACTTGTTTGAGATTTTCAAGGTTAATGAATGTAAGTGTTTTTACTGATAATATAAAACTCATAAGCCATGCTGGATCATTTTCCTAATGAAAACTGACAGAGGAAAGGAAATCTGCCAGCCTTATCTGGTCTGGTTTACACATGACTCTGGACTCACAGCAATGTAGTTGGTGCTTAACTCCCTCTGAGCAGTCAGGGATAGACCATACTGACCAAAAGTGCCGAGATCCCATGAACGGATGTTTTAAAAAGTTGCTGAGATACATCTCAGAGAAGCTAAAGTTCTGTGTTTCGACCCTCCCTAGAAAGAGTGGTGTTCATAGAGAGAGAGGCCTCAGGGGGAGCTGGTCTCTGCGGAAAGGAATGGCTTTATCTGTGGTGTAGACTAGGAATGTATACCGAACAGAGACAGTGGAGGCAGGGTGTGTGGACTCTAAAGAAACGGTCACACAAAATTCCAACTTGTCCCAAATTCAGGGGCTAAATTCTTCTCCAAGTCGAATGCTGAAGCTGGTGATTGGGAAAGGCAACTCCTAAAAGTCTGCTTTCAGACATCATTCAGAAGATATTGATATCCAGAGGCTCACTTTCCACAGCAGAGTGGGTGTGTGTGTGTGTCTGTGTGTGTGTGTGTGGTGTGTGTGTGTGGTGTGTGTCTATGTGTGTGTGTGGTGTGTGTGTGTGTGTGTGTGGTGTGTGTGTGTGGTGTGTGTCTGTCTGTGTGTGGTGTGTGTGTGGTGTGTGTGTGTGTGTGTCTGTGTGTGTCTGTGTGTGTGTGTGTGGTGTGTGTGTGTCTGTGGGTGTGTGTGTCTGTCTGTGTGGATGTGTGTCTGTGTGTGGTGTGTGTGTGTGTCTGTGTGTGGTGTGTGTGTCTGTGTGTGGTGTGTGTGTATGTATGGTGTGTGTGTGTGTGGTGTGTGTGTATGTGTGGTGTGTGTGTGGTGTGTGTGTGTCTGTGTGTGTGTGGTGTGTGTCTGTGTGTGTGTGGTCTGTGTATGTCTGTGTGTGTGTGTCTGTATGTGTGTGTCTGTGTGTGGTGTGTGTGTGGTGTGTGTGTGTCTGTATGTGTGTGTCTGTGTGCGTGTGTGTCTGTGTGTGTGTCTGTGTGTGTGTCTGTGTGTGTGTGTCTATATGTGTGTGTCTGTGTGTGGTGTGTGTGTGTGGTGTGTGTGTGGTGTGTGTGTGTGTGTGTCTGTGTGTGGTGGGTGTGTGTGTGGTGTGTGTGTGTGTCTGTGTGTGTGTGTGTCTGTGTGTGTGTGTGTCAGCCTGACCAGATTACCCAATGGTCTTACTAAATGAATAGTCCAGAGTGACATAGCGCTCGTCATGAAGGGCAGAGTAACCTGATGGGTTTCTCACATTCTGGGCATGGGCCTTACTGTTATGACACAGGGTAAACCCCTCCCCCTCCACTAATTTAAACCAGCAACACAGAAATGATTTACCCCATGTGGTAATCTGTGAACATTTGAGAGGCCAGGAACAATTTAAAGTAAAAAGTAACAACTTGATTTCTTAAAGTCCAACAGAGAATAATTAATTAACGACTATTTACAACTCTTTTCTCTAACCTATCTTTTATTTTCCCCTTCTACAATACTAGTCTGATAAAACTCCTGATTAAGATTTACCAAAATTCAAATTTCAAAACCAGCCAGCTGTCGAATCTTCCCTTTGTATCTTCCTCTGGAGATTTCTTCTTAGGATTTCTCTTTCACAGGTGGTCGATAGATAAAGGTATCTTTAAGAGATCTATTCTCCAGACAGTCTGCATGTGTCCTTGGTTGGTGGTTCTCCTCTCAATTGTTCAATTTTCCCCAGTCTTATACCCCCAAAGTATTGGATTGTGTCATTAGTTTTTAATATTGTCAATATACTCAATTCAAACTTGATTGAAGTTTGGTATGTTTTTGCGGGTATAATTTAAACTGATTGGCCCAATTCGAATTTGTTTTTGTCTCCAGACAACCAGCTGCCCATCTGCTGGGCCACATGTTACATTGTACTGTATTCAGCACACTTGGTGCTATCAGGCGGTTCTGCTAGCTTTTAACTCTCTTAAAAGTACAATACACTCACATCTTCATAACACTTACTATCACCAGCATGTGCCTGAAACACAAGTTTAGAAAACCCGGCCAAACCATCACCTGGAAAAGTTCTTGTGCATTTACAGGGCAAACTTATCTCAAAAAGCAAGGGCAAGTGAAGAGGTCACCCCGAGTCACCTGCAGGTACAGCATTGTGTGGAAGGTCAGAGTCATGCATCTGCACTGGGATCCTGGGTACTACCAGAGCTTTCTGAGCAGGGGCGCGGGAAGACTAGATCTTACCAAGTCACAAAGCCCAGATGTAGCTCTCAGGGCTAAAGGGATCAAAGGGTGGGTGGGGAAAGCAAGAAAACAGGGGACTGAGTTGGATGATTAATCCTGATCATATTGGATGGTGAAGCAGACTCCAAAGGGCTGAATGGCCTACTCCTGCCTCTATTTTCCATCCAATGGAGCAGACATTGAGGAGAAACAGAACCTCGGGGGACTGTACGTCCCTTTTCTTGTGCTCAAAATACACACAGCAGTGAGCTTGGATAATGGGGTGGAGCACCATCAGGATGACAAGTAACATCTGAACAACATGCAAGACACCAACCTGTCTATGAGTCAAGAGCACCCAACAGTAAAGTCTGTTGTCTGAAAGGTTTCACCACCACAAGGTCTGGAAGGATAGTTAAACCACCTAGACGTTATCCAAAGTCTTTCGTTCTTCATGTTTTTAGTTGTTTGCAGTTACTCTAATGTATACATACTGTCACTGTAGGTTCATGTAATCTTTATTTTGGGGATAAAAGGGAATATTTCAGAAAGTGATCACTTTATTCTCACAATCTGGTTCATTTCATTCAGGACATTCTCATGTTACTGTTCATTTTCTTTGGCATAAAAACAAATGCTGTTAGGGAGGGAAATCTGTTGTCCTTACCCCGTCTGGTTTACATGTGTGTCCAGACCCACAGACAATGGGATTGAGTCTTAATTGCCCTCTTCAATGGCTGCGCAAACCATTCAGTTCAAGGGGCGATTAGAGAATGGGCAAAAGGTCCATCCTCACAGACAATGCCCCCATCCCTTAGAAATCCAGATATGCCTCATCTCCCAGCTCCCCCATATCAACCCCACTGGATTCATCCTCAGAAAACTCCAATGCAGTTGTCAGACACTCTCGCCCTTTTAGGAAAGCCAAGTTGATTTTGTCTGACCTTACAAAGAATTTCTGAGTTAACTGTTAAGATGCCCTTAGTAACAGCTTCCAGTATTTTCCCAATGACTCATGTCAAGCAAAGTGGCCTGTAGTTCACTGTTTCACATCTGCCTCTTTTTCAATGTTGATACTAAGTTCCACTGGGATTATTCTAGGATCTGGGGAGGTTTGGCAAATGATCATCAGAATGCTGATGTCTTTCAGAATCTTAGGTTGTAGGCCATTCGCTCCTGGGATATCATTGCCTTTTAATCATTTAGAATCTCTCACTTTCTTCCCTGCAAAGTGCTAGTTTTTCACCCCATTAGTTCCCTCCATTCCTGCTGAGTAATTAATGCAGTGTTTCCTAGCTTTGTTTAAGTAAACGTGGCCTTAACGTGGACTGTTTCACACAAAATGATGCCGGCTCTGCCCCCTGCTCATGGTGTTGGCTGACCCCCTCGCTACGCAAATACCAATTGTTGTTGTAAAGGCCCTGATTGGCTACATTTCTTCCTCTAACGCCCTCGTGTCCGACGGAGATCTGGATGGGCAGATGGATATTCTGAAAGGTGCCAAACTCTGAGGAGATGTCACTCAGTCTGGAGTCGGATAAGATCCTCTGGCCTCAATCTGTCAATGTACTTGCAGATTGACTTCATTTAAAGCGACCGTATTCATTCAGAAACCACTCCCACAGCATCTGCCTATCAAAAAATCACATCCTTTTTTATTCCATCACTGTGTTTCTGAACTTACAACATTAGCTGTCAATCGCAGAGTATTGTCACCTCCTGCAGCCCCTACTCCCTGGAACCTTTCTCTCAAACACATCTGATATTGTTAAAACTTGGGAAAGTTACATCACTGCATGTTTGAATCTGACCCAATGATCGACCCATTGCGAATCCAACACAAGGCACCTTTCCTGATACTGGTTGTGAAAAGACCCTTCCCCCAGGTAGAGTCTACAGCCCAAGACCCCTGATGTTCACACCAACACATCTTCAGGCAAACAG
The DNA here is from genome assembly GCF_037043375.1 of Chiloscyllium plagiosum. Taxonomy (NCBI): domain Eukaryota; kingdom Metazoa; phylum Chordata; class Chondrichthyes; order Orectolobiformes; family Hemiscylliidae; genus Chiloscyllium; species Chiloscyllium plagiosum. The sequence continues at coordinate 144,362,395 of NW_028270142.1, forward strand.
CAGCGTGGATTTGAGAATTTTCCACCGAGACGCTAATACAAGCCAACAAAAGTAATGACCAACTGCAGCATCGTGCCTTCTCTTTATTCTTTCATTGCAGTGTAGGGTTCAATGGTATTTATTCCCCATCTCCAAGTGCCCTTTGAACTGGATGGCTTGCCCAGCCATTTCAGAGGGCAGTTAAGAGTCATAGAGTCATAGAGATGTACATCACGGAAACAGACCGTCCATGCCAATCAGGTATCCTTACATGATCTAGTCCCATTTGCCAGCACCCGGCCCATATCCATCCAAACCCTTCCTATTCATATACCCATCCAGATGCGTTTTAAATGTTGCAACTGTACCAGCCTCCACCACTTCCTCTGGCAGCTCATTCCATACACGTACCACCCTCTGCGAGAAAAAGTTGCAACTTACGTCTTTTTTAAATAATTCCCCTGTCCCCTTAAACCTATGCCATCTAGATCTGAAATGTTGTGGGTCTGACTGGGTAAGGCCAGACTGGGTAAGGACGGCAGATTTCACTCCCTGAGATGGCAAGACTGACAAGATGTAGAGAGACTGGATCAGTTAGGATTATGTTTTATTATATTCACTTGAGTTTAGAAGAATGAGGGTGGGGGTGGTAAATTCTCACAGAAACCTATAAAATTCTAACCGGACGAGACAGGGTAAACACAGGAAGGGTGTTCCCGGTGACCGGGGAGTCCAGAACCAGGGGGTCACAGTCTAAGGATACAGGGTGGGCCATTTCGGACTGAGATGAGGAGAAATGTCTTCACCCAGAGAGTGGGGAGTCTGTGGGATTCTCTGTCACAGGAAGTGGTTGGGGCCAAAACATTGAATGTTTTCTAGAATTGATTATAGTTCCTCAGTCATTATTATGGAAACTACTTTCATATAATATTTTTTAAAGTGTAATTCATTGAATTTAAATGCCATCACTGCTGTGGTGGGGTTATGAGCCCACGGTGTAAGAGCATTTTGTATTCGCATGTGGAGTGAGTGTGTTGCTGGCAAGGCTGGCTATTATGGCCCATCCCTAATCACATGGTGATGAGTTGCCTTCTAGAACTGCTGCAGTCCCTGTGCTTGAATTGGATTCAAGAGCAGGTCAGAGGCCTGGAATCCTACAATGAGTAACTCACCTCCTGACTCCCCCAAGCCTGTCCACCATCTACAAGGCACAAGTCAAGATGTGTTGGAATGCTCCCCACTTCCCTGGATGGGTGCAGCTCCAACAACACTCACGAAGCTCCACACTATCAAACCAGCCCACTTGTTTGGCCCTACACCCACAAACATCCACTCCCTCCATCACTGACGCTCAGTAGCAGCAGTGTGTACCATCTACAAGATGCACTGCAGAAATTCACCAAAGATCCTCAGACACAACCTTCCAAACCCATGACCACTTCCATCTAGAAGGACAAGGACAAGGGCAGCAGATACATGAGAACACCAAGTTCTCCTCCAAACCCCTCACCACCCTGACTTGGGAATATATCACCGTTCCTTCAGTGTCGCTGGGTCAGAATCCTGGAATTCCCTCCCTAAGGGCATTGTGGGTCTACCTACAGCACATGGACTGCAGCAGTTCAAGAAGGCAGCTCAGCCCCACCTTCTCAAGGGGCAACTAGGGGCAAGGGAATAAGTACAGGCTGTCTACCTACAGCACATGGACTACAGTTCACACTCACCTTCTCAAGGGCAACTAGGGACGGGTAATAAACGCTGGGCCCAGGCAGCGACACCCACGTCTTGTGAAAATTTTTTAAACATCTAGGTAGCCTTTCTCTTGCTGGCAATATTCTGACTTGCAAATGTTACTTGCTACGTACTGAGTCAAAGCTGGAATTTGTTCAGCAGTTGGTGCTTGTGGGAATTGTGAATGATCCTGGATAACACGTGGTCATCAGCGAGCATCCCCACTTGCGACCTTTAGGAAAGAGGCAAGGTTGTGGCTGGAAGACTGGAGGCTGAAGGGGACACTAACCTGAGGAAATACTGCAGCAGGAGTACAGATAAATGTTGTTTTGTGTGATTACAGGCTGCAGCTGCAGCAATGCCAAGTTTGGAAACGGTTAACACATTTTTGGTTTCACATTTAGTGAGTTTACGGTCGAAATCTCTTGAATTTGTCAAAGAGACAGCCTTTTGTAAATCAGACCAGTCTTTTTGGTTCTCTCATCGACTGTATAATATATCGCTTCTGCCCTAACTGCAGTGCTATTGATTTTGTTTTGAGCAGCGTTGTCTCTGCACTTTTGGACGGGGATTTACATATTTCCGTGGATAGATTGCAGACTTTGAAGCTGCAACCCACAGCTATTCTACAGAATGATGGCAAACAGGACCTGCCAGTGGGAGGGAGGGTGAGGGGGACAAACATCACAGCTTCTAAGATGGTGGACATTTCCTGCTAACCTGGCTCAGTTTGCCTTTCTTTGCTGGTTTCTGGTTTATACATCCTGCAGCCACTTTATTTGTGACACTAACCTACTCTACATGTTGTAGAGACACACGTTAGAATGGTTTTAGTGGCACAGGAGAGCTTTCATTTCAGCTTATTCACAGGATGTGCGTGTCACTGGCTAGACCACCATTTATTGTCCCTCCCTAATTACCCAGAGGGCAATTAAGAGTTAACCACCTTGCTGTGGGTCTGGAGTCACATGTAGATAGATAGAAGGTAGATGGAATCCCTACAGTGTGGAAACAGGCCCTTCAGCCCAATAAGGCCACACTGAACCTCCAAAGAGTAACCCACCCAGACCCATTCCCCTACCCTGTGTTTACCCCTCCACCCTCGAGGCTTCCAGCCTCATTCCTGTTGAAGGGCTTTTGCCCGAAACGTTGTTTTTCCTGCTCCTCGGATGCTGCCTGACCTGCTGTGCTTTTCCAGCACCACTCTAATCTTGACTGTAACCTGCAGCATCTGCAATACCCACTTTCACCCTGTGTTTACCCATGACTAATGCACCTAGCCTACATATCCCTGAACACTACAGGCAATTTCGCACAGCCAATTCACCCTAACCTGCACATCTTTAGATTGTGGGAGGAGACTGGAGCACCTGGAGGAAACCCACACAGACACTGGGAGAATGTGCAAACTCCACACAGATAGTCACCCGAGGCTGGAATCAAACCTGGGTCCCTGGCGCTGTGAGGCAGCAGTGCTAACCACTGCCACCCAAGGAGGGATGGCAGATTTCCTTCCTTAGACAATGTTAGGCTTTTAATTCCTCACTTTATTGAATTCAAATTCTACCATTTGCCATGGTGGGATTTGAACTCAGCTCCCCAGAACATTCCCTGGGTCTCTGGATTAATAGTCTAACCAGGCCATCACCTTATTTATATACAGTCATATGACACCAGGTTGTAGTCCAACAGGTTTATTTGAAATCAGAAGCTTTTGGAGCACTTTTTCTTCAGTTTGTGAAGCAGCACGGTGGCACAGTGGTTAGCACTGCTGCCTCGCAGCACCAGAGACCTGGGTTCAATTCCCACCTCAGGCGACTGACTGTGTGGAGTTTGCACATTCTCCCCGTGTCTGCGTGGGTTTCCTCCGGGTGCTCCGGTTTCCTCCCACAGTCCAAAAATGTGCAGGTCAGGTGAATTGGCCATGCTAAATTGCCTGTAGTGTTAGGTGTACAGGAATGGGTCTGGGTGGGTTGCTCTTCAGAGGGTCAGTGTGGACTTGTTGGGCCAAAGGGCCTGTTTCCACACTGTAAGTAATCTAACCTGAATTGAATATATTGTCACGTGTACTGAGGCACAGTGAAAAGCTTTGTCTTGTGAGCAATACAGGTAGGTCACAGAGTTAAGTAGCGTAGATAGTAAATAATAGGTAAACAGCGGCAAAACTAAAACACAGGGACAGGCGAATGTTAAGAGTTTGTGAGTCCATTCATTATTCTAACAACAGTAGGGTAGACACTGTTTCGGAGTCGGCTGGTGTGTGTGTTCAGGCTTCTGTACCTTCTCCCTGATGGTAGAGGTTGTAGAAAAACATTGCCAGGGTGGGATGGATCTTTGAGAATGCTGGCGGCCTTTCATAGAGTCATAGAGTCATACAGCTCGGAAACAGACCCTTCGGTCCAACCCGTCCATGCTGACCAGATATCCCAACCCAATCTAGTCCCACCTGCCAGCACCCGGCCCATATCCCTCCAAACCCTTCCTATTCATATACCCATCCAAATGCCTCTTAAATGTTGCAATTGTACCAGCATCCACCACATCCTCTGGCAGTTCATTCCATACACGTACTACCCTTGTGTGAAAAAGTTGCCCCTTTGGTCTATTTTATATCTTTCCCCTCTCACCCTAAACCTATGCCCTCTAGTTCTGGATCCCCAACCCCAGGGAAAAGACTCTGCCTATTTACCCTATCCATGCCCCTCATGATTTTGTAAACCTCTATAAGGTCTCCCCTCAGCCTCTGACGCTCCAGGGAAAACAGCCCCAGCCTGTTCAACCTGTCCCTGTAGCTCAAATCCTCCAACCCTGCAAACATCCTTGTAAATCTTTTCTGAACTCTTTCAAGTTTCACAACATCTTTCCCAATAGGATGGAGACCAGAACTGCTTATAGTATTCCAACAGTGGCCGAACCAATGTCCTGTACAGCCACAACATGATCTCCCAACTCCTGTACTCAATACTCTAACCAATAAAGGAAAGCATACCAAACGCCTTCTTCACTATCCTATCCACCTGCGACTCCACTTTCAAGGAGCTATGAACCTGCACTCCCAGGTCTCTTTGTTCAGCAACACTCCCTAGGACCTTACCATTAAGTGTATAAGTCCTGCTAAGATTTGCTTGCCCAAAATGCAGCACCTCGCATTTATCTGAATTAAACTCCATCTGCCAGTTCTCAGCCTATTGGCCCATCTGGTCAAGATCCTGTTGTAATCTGAGGTAACCCTCTTCGCTGTCCACTACACTTCCAATTTTGGTGTCATTTGCAAACTTACTAACTGAACCTCTTATGCTCACATCCAAATCATTAATGTAAATTACAAAAAGTAGAGGGCCTAGCACTGATCCTTGTGGCACTCCACTGGTCACAGGCCTCCAGTTTGAAAAACAATCCTCCACCACCACCCTCTGTCTTCTACCTTTGAGCCAGTTCTGTATCCAAATGACTAGTTCTCCCTGTATTCCGTGAGATCTAACCTTGCTAATCAGTCTCCCATGGGGAACCTTGTCGAACGCCTTACTGAAGTCCATATAGATCACATCTACTGCTCTGCCCACATTAATCCTCTTTGTTACTTCTTCAAAAAACTCAATCAAGTTTGTGAGACATGATTTCCCATGCACAAAGCCATGTTGACAATCCCTAATCAGTCCTTGCCTTTCCAAATACATGTACATCCTGTCCCTCAGGATTCCCTCCAACAACTTACCCACCACCGACGTCTATAATTCCCTGGCTTGTCCTTACCACCCTTCTTAAAGAATGACACCACGTTTGCCAACCTCCAGTCTTCCGGCACCTCACCTGTGACTATCGATGATACAAATATCTCAGCAAGAGGCCCAGCAATCACTTCTCTAGCTTCCCACAGTGTTCTTGGGTACACCTGATCAGGTCCTGGGATTTATCCACTTTTATGCATTTCAAGACATCCAGCACTTCCTCCTCTGTAATCTGGACATTTTGCAAGATGTCACCATCTATTTCCCTACAGTCTATATCTTCCATATACTTTTCCACAATAAATACTGATGCAAAATACTCATTTTGTATCTTCCCCATTTTCTGTGGCTCCACACAAAGGCCGCCTTGCTGATCTTTGAGGGGCCCTATTCTCTCCCTAGTTACCCTTTTGTCCTTAATATATTTGTAAAAACCCTTTGGATTCTCCTTAATTCTATTTGCCAAAGCTATCTCATGTCCTCTTTTTGCCCTCCTGATTTCCCTCGTAAGTATACCCCTACTTCCTTTATACTCTTCTAAGGCTTCACTCGATCTATCCAGTCTATATCTTACATATGCTTCCTTCTTTTTCTTATCCAAACTCTCAATTTCTTTAGTCATCCAGCATTCCTTATACCTACCAGCCTTTCCTTTCACCCTGACAGGAATATACTTTCTCTGGATTCTTGTTAACTCATTTATGAAGGCTTCCCATTTTCCAGCCGTCCCTTTACCTGTGAACAGCTGCCCCCAGTCAGCCTTTGAAAGTTCTTGCCTCATACTGTCAAAATTGGCCTTTCTCCAATTTAGAACTTCAACTTTTAGATCTGGTCTATCCTTTTCCAACACTATTTTAAAACGAATAGAATTATGGTCACTGGCCCCCAAAGTGCTCCCCCACTGACACCTCAGTCACCTGCCCTGCCTTATTTCCCAAGAGTAGGTCAAGTTTTGCACCTTCTCTAGTAGGTACATCCACATACTGAATCAGAAAATGTTCTTGTACACACTTAACAAATTCCTCTCCATCTAAACCTTTAACACAATGGCAGTCCCAGTCTATGTTTGGAAAGTTAAAATCCTCTACCATAACCACTCTATTATTCTTACAGACAGCTGAAATCTCCTTACAAGTTTGTTTCTCAATTTCCCTCTGACTATTGGGGGGTCTATAATACAATCCCAATAAGGTGATCATCCCTTTCTTATTTCTCAGTTCCCACCCAAATAACTTCCCTGGATGTATTTCCTGGAATATCCTCCCTCAGCACAGCTGTAATGCTATCCCTCCTCCCTTGCTTCCCTTTCTATCCTTCCTGTAGCATTTGTATCCTGGAACATTAAGCTGCCAGTCCTGCCCATCCCTGAGCCATGTTTCTGTAGTTGCTATATATCCCAGTCCCATGTTCCTAACCATGCCCTGAGTTCATCTGCCTTCCCTGTTAGGCCCCTTGCATTGAAATAAATGCAGTTTAATGTATTAGTCCTACCTTGTCCTTGCCTGCCCTGACTGTTTGACTCACTTCTGTTCTCATCTGTACCAGTCTCAGATCGATCTCTTTCCTCACTATCTCCCTGGGTCCCACCTTACTAGTTTAAATCCTCCCAAGCAGTTCTAGCAAATTTCCCTGCCAGTATATTAGATCCCTTCCAATTTAGGTGAAATCCGTTCTTCTTCTACAGGTGACTTCTCCCCCAGAAGAGATTCCAATGATCCAAAAATGTGAATCCTTCTCCCCAACACCAGCTCCTCAGCCATGCATTCATCTGCTCTATCCTCCTATTCCTGCCCTCACTCGCTCATAGCACTGGGAGTAATCCAGATATTACTACCCTTGAGGACCTCCGTTTTAAATTTCTGCCTAACTCTCTGTAATCTCCCTTCAGAATGTCAACCTTTTCCCTTCCAATGTCATTGGTTCCAATGTGGACAATGACCTCCTGCTGGCCCCTCTCCCCCATGAGAACACTCTGCACCCCCTTGGAGACATCCTTGATCCTGGCACCAGGGAAACAACACACCATTCTGCTTTTTCTCTGCTGGCCACAGAAACGTCTGCCTGTACCTCGGACTACAGAATCCCCTAACACAATTGATGTCTTGGAACCTGACGTACCTCTCATTACATTAGAGCCGGTCTCAATACCAGAAACTTGGCTGTTTGTGCTACGTTGCCCTGAGAATCCATCACCCACTACATTTTCCAAAACAGCATACTTGTTTGAAATGGGTATAGCCACAGAACACACCCGCACTAGGTGCCAACCTCTCTTACCTTTCCTGGAGTTAACCCATCTATGTAACTGTATCTGCAACTTTTCCCCTTCCTATAACTGCCATCCATCACATACTGTTGCTGTTGCAAATTCCTCATCGCTTCTATCTGTCTCTCCAACCGATCCATTCGATCTGATAAGATTCACAATTAACTGCATTTATTGCAGATATAATCTGCAGTAACCCTTAAACTCTCTTTAAACTCCCACATCTGACAAGAAACGCATATCACTCTACTAAAGGCCATTTTGCTCCTTCACAATCTACAGACCCAGAAAATAACACCGTCTTATTCCTCTACAAACACTGCCCCGGGTTAGATTAATAGTTACGGCTTATATTTTAACTTTAATCAAGAAACATATATAATCAAGAAAGAACACACTTTACTCACTACTGCAGACTTTCTGTGGGCCACACTTAAAGCAATTAACCAATCTGATTCTGTGCTGTGAACTTCGCCTAACAGTTCCTCCAAGATTAGTTGTGAATTTCACTGTTTGTTAATTTTCCCAGACGCACTCCAATGTCCAGCGACACATGAATTCAAACAGCAAAGTTTGTGCAGGTTCACTCTGGTGTCAGTTTCTTTCTCTCTCTCTCCTGTACTGATCTCACCATGTGCTTCCTTTGTCTGTTCTTCTCCCTTTTTAAAACTGCTGTTGTTTTGACTTTTTTTTTCCAAAGTTCCAAAACAATGCAACAGCATATAAAATAGTAATTGCTGCTCCTGGAATTCGAAGAAATCACCTCCAACACTTAAAATACCTCAAAAGAAGGAGTAGCTGTTACAGCCAGAAATTTTTCCTGTCCTCCATCTTGGATTACCCAGAATCCTAGACAGTGGGCCTGGTAGATGGGATTCTACAGATGGGAGGTTGGCCTTTGTGATTGTCCAGGCCGAGTTCACCACTCTCTGTAACAGTCTCCGATCTTGAATGGTACAGTTGCCATACCAGGTAGTGATACATCCAGACAGAATGCTCTCGATGGTGCACCTATAAAAGTTGGCGAGGGGATTCACCGTATTTCCTCAGCTGCCTGAGGAAGAAGAGACATTGTTGATTTCAAATAAACCTGTTGGACTGTAACCTGGTGTTGTGTCTTCTGACCTTGTCCACCCCAGTCCAACACCAGCAGCTCCATATCATCATGGGCGACTCCAGGAATGAGAGGTTATTCTAATCAGAAAGACGAAGCAGCCTGTAGTCCATCAGACAGACATGGGAGGGTGACCTGACAGGGTCAGGGCTTGGTAGATGAGATATTCCCATTTCTGGTGGTCCATTTAAATTGTCCCCTAATCGATCCAGAGGACGCAGTCTCAGGATACAGGGTGGACCATATAGGTAAACAGCAGCAAAAATAAAACGCAGGTACAGGCGAATGTTAAGAGTTTGTGAGTCCATTCAGTATTCTAACAACAGTAGGGTAGAAGCTGTTCCTGAGATGAGGAAATATTCCTTCACTCAGACAGGAGGGAACATGTAGGACAGGATTCTCTCCACAGGAGGCTGGTGAGGACAAGTCACTGAGTATGTTCAAGAAAGATACATTGTTAGTTTTGAAATGACAACAAAAGTAATGGGGAGAAAGCGGGATATGACAGTGAGATAGAGGATAGAGGATAAGCCATGGTTCTATTGAACAGCGGAGCACGCTCAGGTGGCTGAATGTCTACTCCTGCTCTGAGAGATACCAGGGCAGACGTCTTTACCCAGACCTTGCAGTCACCTGGAAATGTGGAAGTAAACCATCTTGGAATGCTTTGCTCCATTAAGGTTGCTATACAAATGCACATCATCATTGCTGTTTTGGGCTCAAGGATTCGGAGATTGGCAGCTGTGCAGGAAAACTTGTCCCCCCTTGCGTTTGTTAGCGCATTGGAGGTGTTGCAGGTTGCGTTGTTGCTGCAGGGGTGCCATTGTCGTGGGCAGCCTGGTATGTGTGGCAGTTCACTTGAATGTGCTCCTTTCCACTCAGTGCCTTTTCCCAAGTTGCAAGATTAGCCTGTGACTTGGTAACAGTTCATCACGTGTATTGTCAGTGACTGCAGGAAATGCATTAGTGCCTTGAGAGCAGCTGCCACGTTAAACACACTGATTCCCACCCTTTGCTGCATTGTCTTCCAGACTGCTGTAAATGCTGCACCTCTTAATGCAGTAAACTGCAACCATTTTACCGAGGACTGTAACTTCCTCAGATACTGGATGGTCAAATCTTTTGCTCTTTCAATGAGAGAGAAAAGTGATTATTTACATTGTAATAACATAGCAGAGTCTGACATATTCATGTTTTATGCACTCCTTTAATATACCTCAATTAATAACATACTTTCATATTGGAATCAAAAGTACATTGTAGTTAAATAGCACCTTCAACAGAGTAGCGAATCCTAAAGTGCACTATGGGAGCAATCTTGAATAAAATTTGGCACCACGGTTTGAGAGTGTTGAGTGTTTGCATGTGCGTGAGTGTGACAATGAGACTGTGTCTGCATATATGTGTGTGAGATATGTGATTGTGTATGTGTGTGTGTACATATGATTGTGTGTATGTTTGTGCGTGTGCATGTGTGAATGTGTATGTGGTCTGTTGAGATATGTGTGTGTGTGTTATTGTGATGGTTGTGTGATTATGTGATTGTGTATGTGGTCTTTGGTGTGTGTGTGTGATTGTGTGTGTGAGTGTGTGTGTATGTGATTGTGTGTGTGGTCTGTTGGTGTGTGTGTGTGTGTGATCTGTTGGTGTGTGTGTGTGTGTGCGTGTATATGTGATTGTGTGTGTGAGTGTATGTGATTGTGTGTGTGTATGTGATTGTGTGTGTGGTCTGTTGGTGTGTGTGTGTGGTCTGTTGGTGTGTGTGTGTGTGCGTGTGTGTGTGTAGTGTATGTGATTGTGTGTGTGTGTGAGAGAGAGAGTGTGTGTGTGCACATGCGCATGTGTGCACGTGTGTGTGTGTGTAAGTTGTTGTGGTGTGTGGGCGTATTTTCTTTTCCCCAGTTCCAAGCAGAGGTTTACAAATCCTGAGCAGGCAAGTACATGGAGAGAAGCTGTTCCTGTTCATAAAAAAATCAAGAATAAGAGGGCATGGATCTAAAGTGATGTGCAAGAAGCAAGGGTGATGTGGGAAACTATTCACCCAGCAAGTAGTTAGGGTGTGGAAATGTGGGGGAGGCAGGTTCAACTGAGGCATTCAAGATGGGCGCTGGATGGGTATTTAGATAGGAATGGTGTGCAGAGATATGGGGAAAAGGCAGGGGAATGGTGCTGGGGATTGAACCATCCAGGTGCAACGGGCTGAATGGGCTCCTACTGCATCATAACAACACTGTGACTGTGTGAAATCAGCCAGGCCTCCACACACACACAGCTCTCTCTCCTGTAGGCTGAAGACGAGTGTGAGTACTGCAAACTGTTAATATGGCAGCGCTCTCTTCACCATTGTCACAGCTCTCACCATTCACAAGCCTCAGCTCCCTCGCATCCCTACTGCTCATGTGTGCTAACCCACCATCAGCCACATTACGATCACTGCGCTCACTGAAGCATATTGGCTCCTGGTCTGGGGGTGTTTCAGTTTAAAGTGCTCACCTGCATTTTCCAATCCCTCCACAGTTGCGTCTGTCTCCTCCCTACCTCCTCCTTCCCTCTGAATTCTCCTCCTGTCAGAGATTTCGGTATTCCATCAATTCCAGCCTGTCCAATGGTAACCAGGCCTTCAGCAGCTTGGGTCCTATGCTCTGGAATTCTTTTCCTCAACCTCTCTGCTTCTCTTTCTCTCTCTATTTCTATCTCTGTCATGCTCTCTCTCTCTCTCTCTCTTTCTCTCTCCATCTCATCCTCTCTCTCTCCATCTTTCTCTCCCTCTATCTCTGTTTCCATCTGTCTATTTGTCTCTCTGTCTTTCCATCTCTCTCTCTCTATTTCTCCATCTCCCTCCATCTCTCCATCTCATGCTTTCAACAATCTCTTTCTATCTCTCCATCCCTCTCTCTCTCTCCATCTCTCTGTCTCTCTCCATTTCTCTGTCTCTCTATCTCGCTCTCTATCTTGTTCTCTCTGCAATCACTTTCTGTCTCTATCTCTCCATCTCTCTCTCCACCTCCATCTCTTTCTCCCTCATCTCTCTTCATCTCACTGTCACCATCTCTCTCTGTCTGTCTCACTATCTCTCAACTCCCCTCTCTTCATTTACAGTACTATCATTTTGACCAAAACAAAAGCAGGAATTGCAGGAGAAACTCAGTATGTCTTGCAGAAACCGTGGAGAGAGAAAAACAGAGTTAATGTTTTGAGATGAGTTTGACTCTTCTTAACCCTACCTGCTGGAGCGACTCCTAATGTGACTGAGCGTCACATCTTGTTTGAGATTCTCTGTGGTGAAATACTTTGATTCCCATTAAAGGTGCTATTCAAATGTAAATGGTATAGAATCAGGGGCTTGGTGTAGTGTTGCACTGGGAGAGAGATGTAATGTTGGAGTAGGGCTGTCTGTTCAGCATATTTCCAGTAGTAAGCAGGAAGTGCAATAACTGAGCTGGGCGACAGAATCAATGAGTAATTAAAATGAATATTGATTTTAGTTCTTTTCAGAAGCATGGCGTCAGGAAATTTCACCTTGCAAGCCAGCAATTGCTGTCTGCACTGCAAAGCTGATGGCTTCACACTCTCAAAGTTTGCACTTTCCATGCTTCGGGTAATTTTGGACGGTTTCAAAAGGATTTTTAAAAAAATAAATCATCAAGGGGTTTATCCCCCTGTTGTGGGCAGGGATTGCTGGCGCCCCATCGGATATTCTCGCCCTCACAGAGATCATACCTCATATCAGAATGGGCACTGCTCCTCCAACAGGGATTGGCAGCACTGATATGTGAAGAGAGACTGGATGCGTTAGGACTAGATTCATTAGCGTTGAGGAGAATGAAGGAGGGGATCTCATAGAAACCTACAAAACTCTAACCGGGCTAGACAGGGTAAACACAGGAAGGGTGTTCCCAGTGACCGGGGAGTCCAGAACCAGGGGGTGACAATCTAAGGATACGGGGTGGGCCATTTCGGACTGAGATGGGGAGAAATGTCTTCACCCAGAGAGTGCGGAGCCTGTGGGATTCTCTGCCACAGGAAGTGGTTGAGGTCAAAGCATTGAATGTTTTCAAAAAGGAGTTAGATATTGTTCTAAGGGCTAAAAGGATCAAAGGGTCTGGGGGAGAAAGTGGGAATGGGGACTGAGCTGGATGGTCAGCCATGATCCTATTGAATGGGGGAGCAGGTTTGAAGGGCCAAATGGCCTACTCCTGCTCTTTAGCTTCTACCTTTCTATGTTAAACCAAATGCTCATTCACTTCTGGAACAGACATGAGAGGCGAGGTGAACCTAGGCACAGGAGTCAAGCTGCCCTCCAATTGAGGAAGTGAGGACTGCAGATGCTGGAGATCAGAGCTGAAAAACGTGTTGCTGGAAAAGCGCAGCAGGTCAGGCAGCATCCAAGGGGTAGGAGAATCGATGTTTCAAGCATAAGCCCTTCTTCAGGAATATGCCCGAAACGTCGATTCTCCTGCTCCTTGGATGCTGCCTGACCTGCTGCGCTTTTCCAGCAACACATTTTTCTGCCCTTCAATTGAATCAGGAAGATGGCCACTCTGCCTGCCCTGTGTTGCTAGCCCTTTGATAGACTTTGCCTTACTGCTGACCTTGGTATCCACAAGGCTGTAAGATGGTCAGGGATCTGTATAATTCCCTTGGTTTTATTTTGGAATGGCTTAGCTTTACTTGGGAAGCCCTGGCCCTTTTCAGAGGCGGTTATTCCTGTGTCTCTGGAACACATGGCAAACCCAACCTCACCAACCATCAGTGCCTCAGCTAGTTGTGTTAAGGGAAGAGAAGCGCCTATTGTGCCAGGCGCTGAGCAGATGGGGCTCAGTGGTTGCCCTCAGAGAAGGGAGGGGCATTAACAAATGGGAGGTATGTGACAGCAGAGGATGGAAATGAATGGCAGATAAGACATCGAAGGAGTGGTGTTGATGGAACCACACAACTGTTATTGTGCAAAATGAGGCCATTCAGCCCATTGTGTCTTCCCCAGCTCTCCCAATGTGTGTCTCACTCAGTACCATTTTTATGTGTTAGTTAACAGTCTTGACACCCCCTGAAATTCTTTATTGAACCTGCCTCCGCCACGCTCTCAGGCAACGTGATTAGCATGGTGAGGGGCATGGACAGAAAGCAGCTGTCCCCCTCAGGTCAGTAACAAGGGGCTATCATTTCAAAGTGAAAGGGCAGGAGGTTTAAGGGGAATTTGAGGAAAATCATTTTCACCCAGAGGATGGTGGGGGTCTGGAATTTACTCCCTAGGAGGGGGTGGGTTGGAGTGGGAAGCCTTTAGAAAGTACTTGGATGAGCACTTGAAATGTCAAAGCATTCCAGGCTATGCACCTGGTGTTGGAAAGTGGAACTTGTGTGGGCAGGAGCGTCTTTTTGATGTTATTGACTGGATGGGCTGAAAGGCCTCTTCTGTGCTGTCTGATTCTAGGAGTGTGGTCCTGAACCTCCCCACTTCCTCGGTTTTTCTCATGTCACTTTTGTTTCCTTTGTCAATGAGTTTAACTCTGCGCCCTCTCCTTCTGAATCCTCCCGCCAACGACAATGTTTTCTCCCTGGTGACTCTGGGCAGGGCCCTCGTGGTTCTGAACAACTCGATCAAATTCCATCTCGGGTCCAAAGAATTTGTCGCTAATCTAACCTCGTTCTCAATCTCGGGAACTCTTCTGCACTTGCTCCAACTCTATAGAGTCATCTAGCCCGGAAACAGGCCCTTCGGTCCAACCAGTCCATGCTGAACATAATCCCAAACTGAGGTAGTCCCACCTGCCTTCTCTAGCCCATATCCCTCCAAACCTTTCCGATTCATGTACCCATCCAAATGTTTTTCAAACATTGTGTTCACATCCTTAGAATTTCAGGTGAAAGTGAGGACTGCAGATGCTGGAGGTCAGAGTCTAGATTAGAGCGGTGCTGGAAAAGCACAGCAGATCAGGCAGCATCCGAGGAGCAGGAAAATGGACGTTTCGGGAATTCTTGATGAAGGGCTTTTGCCCGAAACGTCAACTTTCCTGCTGCCCGGATGCTGCCTGACCTGCTGTGCTTTTCCAGAACCACTCTAATCCTGACTTCCTTAGAATTTCAGCCTGTCAGGTCTGTCCCCCCTCACTGGTACACAGTATTCCAGCTGAGATCTAACCGTATTGTGAACCGTTTTAATTGGTTTTGTGTTTGCTGGTTTTTAAACCCAAATTGCTGTCTCTACTCACCACACTTGTGACTTGTCCTGTCACTTTCTGTAACTTACACAAACACATACCCCCAGGTGCCCCACTGTTCTACCTCCTTTAGAACTGTACCTCGATTTTAAACTCTCCCTCTCTATCTTCTTCCAACAAATTTGAATCCCTTTCACATTATCTTGCATTGAATTTTACCTGCTACCTGTCCGCCCATTCCACTAACCAATCACGATCTTTTTGATATTATGCCCTATCCTCCTCATAGTTCGGAATATTTCCCAGTTGTTTGTGCCTCAAAGTCAAGGTCCTGATAATATGTATCAGGAAAAGCAGGCAATCCCACACTGACCCCTAGGGAGCACCACAAACTCCTTCCCTCCAGTATGATAAGCGTCCATTAACCACTACTCTCCATTTCCTGTCACACAGCCAATTCCATTTTATTTATTCCTGGGTGTCATTGGCTGGACCCAGCATTTACTCCCTGTCCCTAGTTGCCCCTTGAGAAGGTGGGGATGAGCTGCCTTCTTGCAGTCCATGTGCTGTAGGGGTAGGGAATTCCAGGATTCTGACCCAGCGACACTGAAGGAACGGCGATATATTTCCAAGTCAGGATGGTGAGGGGCTTGGAGGGGAACTTGCAGGGGGTGGTGTTCCCATGTAACTGTTGCCCTTGTCCTTCTAGATGGAAGTGGTTGTGGGTTTGGAAGGTGCTGTCTGAGGATCTTTGGTGAATTTCTGCAGGGTATCTTGTAGATGGTACACACTGCTGCTGTTGAGCATCAGTGGGGGAGAGAATGGATGCTTCTCTCTTCACAGACGCTGCCAGACCTGCTGAGTTTCTCCAGCCACATTTGCTTCTGTTAGATTAGCCTCTTGACCATCTGATCCCCTAACCCCCTTCCTCGCAGAGCTCCGGATCGAACTCTGCTCGTACATCTGCGAGGCGCACCTGGAGGTCCTCGGTTCCTTGCGGGTGCTATATAAATGCAGGTCACTGTTGCAGCGACATTGTCTGAACGCGTGGGAAGTCACGGTTTCGCAAAGTGCCAACACGATTAGTGAGCAGGATTGTAACAGAAAGGAAAAGGGAACAGAGATGGATTAATTAGAAGGTGGAACAGCAAGACGTGTGGAAGATGATTTGTACAGGAGATGTACAACCTTGGCGCTTAATAACCCCTCTAAAGACTGAGTTCCTGCTTTAAGACTGGTCAGGACTAGACTATTTGTGTCATCTCCAGTTAGTCAACCATATCTCCATTAACGAAACCGCCACATCACACCCTAACTCACCGACAACAATCTGACACTTTGTATTACCTGCACTTTATTGGAACCTCAATCTCCCGCAGAATTGGGGAGGTCCCATCCCACATTCCAGACGTGGCTGTCAGATGAGGATTAATAAGAAAACAAGCCAGCAGCTGCAATCCTCACTTCATTCATCACCTTCACCCAAAATAACAAACAAATAAAAAAAACACAATTCACAGGATACAGGTGCAGAAACCTGCCTGCGGAGTTGCTGAACACAAAAGCCTTTCTTGCAGACAGCTGCCCTGTTATTAACGCAGTGAACAGTGAAATATTAGGCGCTGCTTGACCATTTCTCCCTTTACATAGAATCTTGCAGCACAGCAACAGGCCATTCAGCCCAACTGGTCCCTGCTGTTCAGCCAGTCTCCTCTTCGACCCCCTATATCACCTCAAACCCATTAACAAAACCTTCCGTTTCGACCCAGGCGCTCACTGGACCTGAAACATTTTTCTCTCCATAGATGCTGCCAGACCTGTTGAGTTTTCCCAGCAATTTCTAATTTAAGTTCCTGGTTTCCAGCACCTGCAGTTCTTCCTTCAATTCTTTCCTCCCTCCTATTTCTCCAGTTTCCCCTGGAATGTGCCTCTGCTGTTGTACTCACCCATTCCCCACTGCAGTAAGTTCCACATTCTCACCGGTTTCTGGGTGATATGTTTAAGCTGGACATTTTTGAGGAAGTAGCAGATAGGGTCAATGAGGGTGATGCCGTTGATGATGTGTGCACGGATTTCCATACAGTACAACACCACACCACACAACAGATGTCTGCGCCGAGGCAGAGCAAATGGGACAAAGGAAATGATAGCAAATTGGATACAGCAAATAATTCACCTCCTGACTCCCCAAAGCCTGTCCATCATCTACAAGGCACAAGTCAGGCTTGTGATGGAATACTCCCAACTTGCCCTGGATGGGCACAGCTCCAACAACACTCAAGAAGCTCGACACCATCCAGGACAAAGCGAAAGTGAGGACTGCAGATAGTGGAAACCAGAGTCTAGATCAGAGTGGTGCTGGAAAAGCACAGCAGGTCAGGCAGCATCCGAGGAGCAGGAAAATCAACGTTTCGGACAAAAGCCCTTCATCAGGAATGAGCAGGACAAAGCAGCCCTTGCTTGACTGGCACCATATCCACAAACACCCACTCCCTCCATCATCGACACAAGATGCACTGCAGAAATTCACCAAAGATCCTCAGACAGCACCTTCTAAACCCACCACCACTTCCATCCAGAAGGACAAGGGGCAGCAGGTACATGGGAACCCCACCCCCTGCAAGTTCCCCTCCAAGCCCCTCACCATCCTGACTTGGAAATATATCGCTGTTCCTCCAGTGTCGCTGGGTCAGAATCCTGGAATTCCCTCTCCAAGGGCATTGTGGGTCTACCTACAGCACATGGACTGCAGTTGACACTCACCTTTTCAAGGGGCAACTAGGGATGGGTAATAAAATCTGGGCCCAGGCAGCGACACCCATGTCCCATGAGTGCATAAATGAGGGAGAAACAGAGTTAACATTTTGTGTTCAATAAGACTAAAAAGAGGAGCAATGTCCTTTTGGATGTTGGAAATCTGAAACTGTCACTGGACTTGATATGCCAACTCTGCTTTCTCTCCATCGATCTTGTCAGACCTGCTGAGTTTCTCTAGCAATTTCTGTTTCTGTTTCAACTCACCTCCTTGATCCTGTATTCCCAGCTCCTATTAATAAAACCGAGGGTACTGTATACTTGATTTGCTGCTGTCTTCACCCATTCTGTCCCCTTCAGTGATGTCTGCATGTACTGTTCATCTCGGGTGGCTGTGGGGTTAGAGAGGGAGACAGTGATGGGGAGAGAGATGAAGCAAGGGACACTTTGAAAATGCGAATGAGGATCTTCCAGTAGATATATTGCTGATTCAGGAGTCAGTGTAGGTCAATGAGTGCAGGGATAAAGCTGTGAGGGTAGTTCATAAGTTCATAAGATATAGGAGCAGAATTAGACCATTCGGCCCATCGAGTCTGCTCCACCATTCGACCATGGCTCCTCACCCCCCTTTTACTGCCTTCTCCCCATAACCCTTTAACCCATTACCGATTAAATATCTGTCTATCTCCTCCTCAAATTTACTCCCTGTCCCACATCCACCGCACTTTGGGGCAGGGAATTCCACAGATTCACAACCTTTTGGGAGAAGTACTTTCTTCTCAGCTCTGTTTGAAATTCGCCCCCCCCCCCCTTTTCCGAAGACTACGACCTCTCGTCCTGAGATGCCCCACAAGAGGAAACATCCACTCCATGTCTAATTTATCCACATCTTTGATCATCCGGAATGCCTCAGTTTGATGAGTGTATGAGTGCATCTAGGAACATTGGAATAGGAGGAGGCCATTCAGCCCCTTTCAGCCTGTTCCACCATTCATTGTAATTCCATATACCTGCTTGTGGCCCATATTCCTTAATACCTTTGCTGAACTAAAGCGCATCTATCTCAGATTTCCAGCTAACAGCTGATCTGTCACATAATTGCTCAGTTTTGAGCTCCTTTAAGCCATGCAGTCTAACAATTGTATTCCCCTCTGGGGGAATTCGATCACAGTGTTTTCTAAAAACCCTCAGACTGTATCAGCTGGAATCAGTTTGGGGGTGCGTGGGAGCCTCAGGGGGAGTAGGCATGCTTTGTGTGTTGCGAATCAGAACAGTGAGTTACAGATATAGATATAGAAATCCCTACAGGCCCTTCGGCCCAACCAGTCCACACCGAGCCTCCGAAGAGTAACCCACTCAGATCCATTCCCCTACATCTACCCCAACTAATACACCCAACCAACACATCCCTGAACACTACGGGCAATTTAGCATGGCCAATTCAGCTAACCTGCACATCTTTGGACTGTGGGAGGAAACCGGAGCACCCGGAGGAAACCCACGCAGACACGGGGAGAGTGTGCAAACTGCACACAGACAGTCACCTGAGGCTGGAATCGAACCCAGGTCCCAGGTGCTGTGAGGCAGCCTTGCTAACCATTGAGCCACCGTGCCACCACAAGAATGACAGAACCAGAGGCCACTCGGCCCGCTGTGTCAGTGCTGGCTCTATGAGAGAGTTCGCCAATTCATTCCACGTCCTCTTACACATTGATTAATGTGTCTCACGGTGGGGAAATACTCCAAGCTCTGAATGGTCACGCTGAAACATGGGAGGCAGAAGAGGCCGTTTCGCTCCTTGATCAGAGAGATCCTGGCTGATCTGTGAATCAATTCCAGACCATGGTCCCATGAACACTGAAGCTTTTGTGTCAGAGAGCTCTGTCAGACAACAGGCAGTTGTTCTGGCAGTGATTGGTGTTTAAAGGCAGCATTTCATCCCCTCAATTCCAAACTTCTCCCCCCCCCTTGGATGACAAGAGGCGTTGGTTAATTTCACTCAATAAAAAAGAAGCCCTTGTGTAACTTTCTAAAGCCATTCGGGGTTTGATGGGTCTTTCTCCATCCAATGGTAACCAGGTTGAGAGGGGCTTCAGTTCCTGTGGGAAAACGTGGCTCACTTCAGTCAAGGGAGACTGGACAGGAGGGTCAAGAGGGAAGTTTAATTTGGGAAGGGTTTTTATCGAGCACTTAAGGAGAAACCAGCCTCAGAAACTCAAGGGACTCAGGTTGAAGAGAGTCAGGAAGAGTAACAGAGGAGGAGATGGGGGCACAGAGTTGTGGTGATGGAAGACGCTATCTGAAGATCTGCGCAAGGCTTCTCAATTACTCCCTCCGAAAGGGTTTGGATCAAAGGGGCCAACGCCAGAGGATGTGGAACGAATTAGCGAACTCTTTCAAAGAGCCAGCACTGACACATCTGGCCGAGTGGCCTCCGGTTCTGTGTCATTCTCGCAGATATTGAATAGAACAATGTTCAGTAATGATCCAACGCCATTCAGTTTCTACTGAGCCACTGTCCCAGACCTGGTCATCAGTCGTGTTTCTGTTTGAGATGGGTGTCTGATTGGTTCGGTTTGTGGTGCCAATCTTTACATTAGGTGACAGAAAAATACAGCGTTGTCTTCATTTTTAATAACAACTAGCCTCTCATGAAGCTTTGTAAAAAACTCCCAAGGAGATTCTGTCAGCTTCTTTTTGCTTAGATTTCTTTCTGTTAATATAACTGCAGCGCTGTACTGATGTCTGTAGGGAAAGTCCGTCAGTGTTTAACAGTATTCTAATTTATTTGAAGTTCATCTTAAACTGTTGATGATTGTTTTTGTTTGTCTGTGTATATGTGCATGCGTGTGTGTGTGTGTGTATATGTGCATGTTGATGATTGTTTTTGTTTGTCTGTGTATATGTGTGTGTGTTGTGTGTACGTGTACCTCAGAGTGCCTGTGTGAGCATGCACGTGTTTGAAGGCGTGTTGGTATCTGTATTTATGTTGCCTGTAGTGTGTACATGTCTGTGCCTGGTGTCTGTGTGTGTCTCTGTGCATGTGTGTGTGTTTGTGTGTCACTGTGTGCAAATGTGCATGTCTGTTGCATGTGCATGTGTGTGAGAAGGTGTGTCAGTATCTGTGTGTGTGTGTGTGTGCATGTGTCTGTGTGTACACGTGTTTGAACGTGTGTCCGTGTCTGTATGTGTGTTGAACTGAACTGAATTGATTGTCACGTGTACCGAGGCACAGTGAAAAGCTTTGTCTTGTGAGCAATACAGGCAGGTCACAGAGTTAAGGAGCATAGATAGTAAATAATAGGTAAACAGCAGCAAAAACAAAAACACAGGGACAGGCGAATGTTCAGAGTTTGTGAGTCCATTCAGTATTCTAACAACAGTAGGGTAGAAACTGTTACAAAACCGGCTGGTGCATGTGTTCAGGCTTCTGTACCTTCTCCCTGATGGTAGAGGTTGTAGAGAAACATTGCCAGGGTGGGATGGATCTTTGAGAATGCTGGCGGCCTTTCCTTGACAGCGGGGCCTGGTAGATGGATTCTCTAGATGGGAGGTTGGCCTTTGTGATTGTCCGGGCCAAGTTCACCACTCTCTGTAACTGTCTCCGATCTTGAAAGGTACAGTTGCCATACCAGTCAGTGATACATCCAGACAGAATGCTCTTGATGGCACACCTATAAAAGTTGGCGAGGGTATTCACCGTCATGCCAAATTTCCTCAGCTGCCTGAGGAAGAAGAGATGTTGTTGGGCCTTTGTAACCAGTGCGTCCACATGAAGAGTCCAAGAAAGCTTGTTGTGGATGACCAAACCCAGGAGCTTGACACTCTCCACTCATTCCATCTCTGTGCTGTTAATGTGTAGGGGGGCATGAGTAACATCCCGCTGAAAGTCAGTAATAAGTTCGCGCATGTGTGTGTGTGTTTCTACGTGTACTTGTGCCTGTGTGTGTCTCTGTGTTTGTGTGAGTTTGTATTTGCATCTGTGCATCGCTGGATCTGTGTTCACTATCTGTCCCTGTGTGTCTGTTTGTGTCTTTATCTGTCTGTGTTTGTGTCTATAGGTTTCTGTGTCTGTTTGTGTGCCTCCAGGACTGTCTGTTTATGTCTCTGTCCCTGTATTTGTATCCCTGTATATTTCTGTGCCTGTGTGTGTGTTTCTGTCTCTGTGTTTGTCTCTCTGTATGTCTCTGCGTGCCTGTGTGTCACTGTCTCTATGTTTCTTCCTGTGTATATCTGTGTGCCGGTGTGTACCTGTGTTTCTGTGTCTGTTTTATTGTAAGAAATAAACGTACCCCTGTATCCCAAAGCCACTTGCCACTTTCTCTGGGGTTCTATTCGAAGCTATCCAGATCAAAACTACTGAAGCTTTTAAACATATTACCAGCGGCAATCCTTGTGGAATGAACAATTAACAAAAAAAACTCACTACACAGCACAATTGAGCTAAATGAGAGCTTTAACAGGAAGTGTCGATATACACAGAGCTGTCAGCTTGTTATTAACAGAGTTCCTTTCCAAACAGTGTCTCCTGGAAGAGATGGGGATCTGATGCAGGTTTGTAAAATGACAAAGAAGTTCAATAATAAAGGAATCTTCCCAATTGTGGGGGAGACCAGAACTCAGATCATAAACAGTCAATCGTAAATTCAATTGGGAGATCAGGGAAACTCGTTTGCTCAGATAAAGAAAGCAAAATACTGCAGAGGCTGAAAATCTGAAATAAAAGCAGAATATTGCTGCAGAAACTTAGCAGGTCTGGCAGCATCTGTGGAGAGAGAAACAAAGTTAGCCTTTCAAATCTGGTAAGATTTCTTGGAAGCAGTTTGGAAAAAGTGTCATCTCAGACTCGGAGTGTTAACTCTGAGTACAGAATGTTACCATCAGTCTGAGAATTGAGGACGAGAGGCCACTGAATGATGCTGGGCAGGAAAAGAGGCATTTGGCAAGGTGAGAAAATAAAACATTTTCACTCAGCGAGGGGTTAGAGTCCGCAGTGGGCTTCCTGAGGGGGCCATTCGAGGCTTTCACCGGTAATAAACACATGAAGAAAGGCTGTGGGAAAGTGAGTTAGCACCTATACAATGGACCGAATGGCATCCTTCTATCTAATAGCCAGTCCGTGATTCTCCAGGGAATGGATGAGGTACACAGTGTAGGTGCATTTAAGAGCTGTCAGGATAAACACATGAGGGAGGATGGAACAGAAGGCTCATGGGGTAAGACCAATGGGTAATGGGAGGAAGTTTGTGTGGCACATGAACACTACCACAGACTAGATGGGCTGAATGGCCTGTAGGTGTAAATCCTATGGAGATGAGGATTGCTGGCAGCACAGTGTCCCAGACATTAGCTGGTCACAGATCACAGAATGGTTACAGTGTAGAAGGAGGCCATTCGGCCCATTGTGCCTGCACACCTTCTATCCCCTAGTGCCAATCTCCTGCCTTTCCCTCACATCCATGCTCACTGTAGTATTAGTGGTTATTGCACAGGCATCTACCAGGCTAGTGATTGACCAGGATACAGGGTCCACTTGCTCCTGTGGGCGGCATGGTGGCTCAGTGGTTAGGCTCTGCGCCAGGGACCTGGGTTCGATTCCACCATCGGGCAACTGTCATTGTGGAGTTTGCACATTCTCCCTGTGTCTGCATGGGTTTCATCCCACAGTTGAAAAAGTGTGCAGGTTTGGGGGGAATCGGCCATGCAAAATTACACCATGGTGTAGAGGGATATGTGGGTCAGCCATGGGGAAATGCAGGGTTACAGGGGTGGGTCTGCATGGGATACTGTTTGGAGGGTTGGTGTGGAGAAGACATCACCAACCTAAAGAAACCCAAACATGTAAATAAAAAGCAGGAATCATCAGCTGTGCTTCGTCTGGAGGCTCACTGAAGACGTTATCTAGTATGGTGACGAAACATCTGAAAATGAACCTTGCAGCTCAGCGAGCAAGCCTACATCCAGGTTGGTGTGGACCCGATGGGCCGATTGGCCTGTTTCCATACTGTAGAGATTCTAATGATTAATGTACAACTGCGGGGTGTGGGGAGCGCTTGGCTCTGGCCCTTGGCATTGTACCACAGTGCCAGCCTAGAATTTCCTGGGCTTGGGATTCAGCAGTGGGCACCTGAGCCACTCTGAGGCTGGAGAATGTTCCCTGCCGATCTGGGCCAGATTATAAATGACAGCAAGGATTGCGATGCAAACTCAGGAGGGATTCTCCAGATGGGTAGAAGCTGTGCTGTTTTTTTTTCCTGCTGAACTGTTTGATGGGCTAATTGTTGTTGATGCTCCATTTATTGAGCTGTGCGTTTCCATGTACATTATCTCACTCCGTCGTCGTTGAGATTTCATGTCTGCAGCCAAGACACCCTCCGCGTTCACCTTGAAGTGTCTGTGGATTGCTGCCCAAGCAGATGCCAGGCCCGCGTCTGGTGACCTCGCAGCGAATGTTGAAAGTTAAAAGCAGAAACAAATGCAGTTGATTTTCCTTTGCTAACTCCCTCAGCAGCTCAGGCCGCCATAGGACCCTCATTCTAACCCCAACCCATCAGCAACAAGCACATGCATTTAGTTAGCGCCTTCGACTCAGTAAAGCAACTCCCGGCACTCCACAAGAGCGGTTATCAAAACAAATTGTGGGGCAGAGACGATTTAAGGAAACAGTGGAACTAGGAGCAGGAGTCAGCCATTTAGCCCTTTGATCCTGTCCCACCGTTCAGTATGATCAGGGCTGACCCTGGAACTTAACACTGCGTTCCCATTTTCTCCCCACATCCTTTGGCAGCTTTAAAATATATCTTCTATAACATGATGGTTGTGTTCTTGTGCAACCCCATGTTATAGAGAGATCGCGCTTTAGACGCAGCGTTTAATCACGTTACAGCCAACACACTTTTTAAATATTCGTGCTTTAGAAGCAGTGTCCCCAGTTCGTCAGTTGTGCTATAGCAAACTTGCGTTGATGAAACAGCAGGATGACCTGTACTCACTGACTGGGCCCACTCAGCCTCCCATGGTAGAGAATCCCTCCCCTCTGAGTAAAGAAATGTTTCCCCCCTCTGAATCCTAAATGGTCTATCCAGTATCCTGAGACTGTGTCCCTTGGGAGTAGCCTCCCCCACCCAGGAGGAGCATCCTCCCTGTATCTAGTCTGTCCAGCCCTGTTAGAATTTGACACGTTTCAATCCGATCCCCCTCTCCTCCTTCCATACTCTCGTGAATACAGTCAAACCACCCTCTCCTCACGGGATAGCCCTACCATCCCCAGGATCAGCCTGGTGAATGCCCCAGGATAGAGTCATAAAGATGTATAGCATGGAACAGACCCTTCGGTCCAACCTGTCCATGCTGACCAGATATGCCAACCCAATCTAGTCCCACCTGCCAGCACCCAGCCCATATCCCTCCAAACCCTTCCTATTCATGTACCCATCCAGATGCCTCTTAAATGTTGCAATTGTACCAGCCTCCACCACTTCCTCTGGCAGCTCAGTCCATACACATACCACCCTCTGTGTGAAAACGTTGCCCCTTAGGTCTCTTTTATATCTTTCCCCTCTCACCCTAAACCTATGCCCTCTAGTTCTGGACTCCCCGACCCCAGGGAAAAGACTTTTGTCTATTTACCCTATCCATGCCCCTCATAATTTTGTAAACCTCTATAAGGTCACCCCTCAGCCTCCGACGCTCCAGGGAAAACAGACCCAGCCTGTTCAGCCTCTCCCTGTAGCTCAGATCCTCCAACCCTGGCAACATCCTTGTAAGTCTTTTCTGAACCCTTTCAAGTTTCACAACATCTTTCCGATAGGAAGGAGACCAGAATTGCACGCAATATTCCAACAGTGGCCTATTGTGTGCAATATGCGTTTCAATCAGATTGCTCTTCCATCACTCTGAATGGGAGAGGTGGTCAGTCGCTGCATCACATGAAGGATTTTGGACAGAATCTAAAAAGCAGCAGAAAACGTGGAGAGAACTCGGAAGGGAGAGGCTAGAATATGAGAGGAAGCTAACCAGAAATATTAAAAGCAGAGAGTCAGGTATTTATAAAGAAAAGGAATAAAGGGCCTGGAGAGAATGAGAAGGTTGGAAATGGCTGGATAGATGAAGTGTAATAAAATCACCACAGTCCCGTGCTGTCCCGAGAGCGGAGTGGCTGGTGGTGGGTTTAATCTAAGGGTCACCACATGACAGGCAAGGTATGGATGGTGGCACCTTCAATGTCACCTCAGCCGACGTGTGAATTGAGCCCATGAAGTTTAGTATCACTCTCCGTTGTGAACCAGCTATCCAGCCAACTGAGCTAAGTATGATGTGGGCAAATGTGAACATGTCTGTTGTGGCTGGAAAGATAGAGAAGCAATGTGTCATTTAAGTGGAAAGAGATTGCATAGCTCTGAGGTGCAGAGGGATCTGGATGCCCTGGTGCATGAGTAACAAAAGGTTCATCTGCAGGTTTCCAACGAGTGATTCACTTGGCCAATGTAAGCTGCAGAGAATGTGTGAGTAGGGAGATTTTGCAACAATTGTCCATGGCACTGGTCAGACCCCATCTGGAGCGCTGAGTACTGTTTGAGTCTCCTGATTTAAGAAAGGATATTATTGTGTTCGAGGCAGTGAAGAGATGGTTCACCCGGTTGATTCCTGAGATGAAAGTGCTTATCTTATCAGGAATGGTTGGAGCTGATTCCAGAGGAGTTTAGAAGAATGAGAGGTTTCTTATTGAAATGTGTGAGATCCTGAGAGGATTTGAAACAGTGAATCTTTCCCTTTGGGAGAGAGACTAGATCCAGGGAACACAGTTTTAATAGAAGAGGTCTTTCATTGAAGACAGAGAAGAGGAGACCATTTTTCACTCAAAGGGTTGTGAGTCTTTGAAATATTCTGCCCCAAAGAGACTGGGACATTGGATATTTCAGAGGATGAGATAGAAGGATTCCTGCCTGAGAAGTGAGTCAATAGCTACCAGATAAAGTGGAAAGTGGTGTTCAAACATATGATCATGCTGAGGCTGAA
Source organism: Chiloscyllium plagiosum (assembly GCF_037043375.1). Lineage (NCBI taxonomy): Eukaryota > Metazoa > Chordata > Chondrichthyes > Orectolobiformes > Hemiscylliidae > Chiloscyllium > Chiloscyllium plagiosum. The sequence goes on from NW_028270142.1 coordinate 144,389,143, forward strand.
TTGAGAGGCTGAATGGCTTGCTCCCAGCTCATGTGTTGAACAGACTAGGAGTGAGGAACGAGGGCTGGTTCATGTGGCTTTGTGTTAAATTTGCTTTCTGGCACTCCTATGGAACACCATGGATGTTATAATGTCAAGGTGGTGACCTAAAAATAACTTGTTGTTGTTGTATTGGAGCCAACAAAGGCTGGCAGACAGGGTGATGTGGTGGAGATAGGAATGCGATTCATATTGGGGGTGGGGTTGGCGGTGGGGATGGGGTTGGGGGTGGGGATGGGGTTGGTGGTGGGATGCAGTTGTTGGTGGTGATGGGATTGGTGGTGGGAATAGGGTTGGGGGTGGGGATGGGATTGGTGGTGGGATGCAGTTGCTGGTGAGGATGGGGTTGACGATGGGATGGGGTTGGTGGTGGGGATGGAATTGGTGGTGGGGATGGGATTGGCAGTGGGGATGGGGTTGATAGTGGGATGGGATTGGTGGTGGGGATGGCATTGTCAGTGGGGATGGGATTGGCGGTGGGGATGGGGTTGGTGGTGGGGATGGGATTGGTGGTGGGGTTGGGGTTGGTGGTGGGGGTGGGGATGGGATTGGGGTGGGGATGGATTGGTGGTGGGGATGAGATTGGCAGTGGGGATGGGATTGGCGGTGGGGATGGGATTGGGGTGGGGATGGGATTGGTGGTGGGGATCGGGTTGATGGTGGAGTCAGAATTTGTGGTGGGGATGGGATTGGTGGTGGGATGCAGTTGGTGGTGAGGATGGGGTTGGGGATGGGGTTGATGGTGGGATGGGGTTGGGGGTGGGGATGGGATTGGTGGTGGGGATGGGTATGGCAGTGGGGATGGGATTGGCGGTGGGGATGGGATTGGGGTGGGGATGGGATTGGTGGTGGGGATCGGGTTGATGGTGGAGTCAGAATTTGTGGTGGGGATGGGATTGGTGGTGGGGATGGGCATGACGGATGGGGATGGAGTTGCTGGTGAAGATGGAGTTCGTGGTGGGGATGGGGTTGGGGGTGGGGATGGAGGTGGTGGTGGGGATGGGGTTGGGGTAGGAATGGGATTGGTGATGGGGTTGGGGGTTAGGATGGGATTGGTGATGGGAATGGGATTGGTGGTGGGGATGGAGTTGGGGGTTAGGATGGGATTGGTGATGGGAATGGGATTGGTGGTGGGGATGGGGTTGGGGGTGAGGATGGGATTGGTGGTGGGAATGGGATTAGTGGTGGAAATGGAGTTGGTGGGGATGGGCTTGGGATTGGTGGTGGGAATGGGATTAGTGGTGGGGATGGGGTTGGTGGTGGTGATGGGGTTGGTGGTGGAGTTGGGGGTGGGGATGGGATTGGTGGTGGAGTTGGGAGTGGGGATGGGATTGGTGGTGGGGTTGGGATTGGTGGTGGGGATGATGTTTCTGGTGGGGATGGAGTTGATGGTGGGGATGGAGTTAGGGGTGGGGATGGTATTGGTGTTGGGGATGGGATTGGTGGTAGGAATGGGATTGGTGGTGGGGATAGGGATGGCGATAGGGATGGGGTTGATGGTGGGGTTGGAGGTGAGGATGGAGTTGATGGTGTAGTCGGGATTGGTCATGAGGATGGGATTGGTGGTGGGAATGGGATTGTCGGTGGGGATGGGATTGGTGGTGGGGATGGAGTTGACGGAGGGGATGGGATTGGGGGTGGGGATGAGGTTGGCAGTGGGGATGGGGTTGACGGTGGGGATGGGGTTGACAGTGGGGATGGATTGGCGGTGGGGATGGAGTTGACGGTGGGGAATGGGATTGGGAGTGGGGATGATGGTGGGAAGTGGGGATGGGATTGGTGGTGGGGATGGGGTTGACGGTGGGGATGGGGTTGATGATGTGGATGGGGTTGGAGGTGGGGTGGAGTTGACGGTGGGGATGGGGTTGGGGTGAGGATGGAGTTGACGGTGGGGTTGGGTTGGGGGTGGGGATGGGGTTTGCAGTGCGGATGGGATTGGTGGTGGGGTGTTGTTGACGGGGATGGGGTTGACGGTGCGGATGGGATTGGTGGTGGGGATGGGGTTGGCAGTGCGGATGGGATTGGTGGTGGGGTGTTGTTGACGGGGATGGGGTTGACGGTGCGGATGGGATTGGTGGTGGGGATGGGGTTGGCAGTGCGGATGGGATTGGTGGTGGGGATGGGGTTGGCAGTGCGGATGGGATTGGTGGTGGGGTGTTGTTGACGGGGATGGGGTTGACGGTGCGGATGGAATTGGTGGTGGGGATGGGGTTGGCAATGCGGATGGGATTGGTGGTGGGGTGTTGTTGACGGGGATGGGGTTGACGGTGCGGATGGGGTTGGGGGTGGGGTGGGGTTGACGGTGGGGATGGGGTGGACGCTGGGGATGGGATTGGTGGTGGGGATGGGGTTGATGGTGGGGATGGGGTTGGGGGTGAGGTGGGGTTGACTGTGGGGGTGGGGTGGGGTTGATGGTGGGGATGGGGTTGGCAGTGCGGATGGGATTGGTGGTGGGGTGTTGTTGACGGGGATGGGGTTTACGGTGCGGATGGGATTGGTGGTGGGGATGGGGTTGGCAGTGCGGATGGGATTGGTGGTGGGGTGTTGTTGACGGGGATGGGGTTGACGGTGCGGATGGGATTGGTGGTGGGGATGGGGTTGGCAGTGCGGATGGGATTGGTGGTGGGGTGTTGTTGACGGGGATGGGGTTGACGGTGCGGATGGGGTTGGGGGTGAGGATGGGATTGGTGGTGGGAATGGGATTAGTGGTGGAAATGGAGTTGGTGGGGATGGGCTTGGGATTGGTGGTGGGAATGGGATTAGTGGTGGGGATGGGGTTGGTGGTGGGGATGGGGTTGGTGGTGGAGTTGGGGGTGGGGATGGGATTGGTGGTGGAGTTGGGGGTGGGGATGGGATTGGTGGTGGGGATGATGTTTCTGGTGGGGATGGAGTTGATGGTGGGGATGGAGTTAGGGGTGGGGATGGTATTGGTGTTGGGGATGGGATTGGTGGTAGGAATGGGATTGGTGGTGGGGATAGGGATGGCGATAGGGATGGGGTTGATGGTGGGGTTGGAGGTGAGGATGGGGTTGATGGTGTAGTCGGGATTGGTCATGAGGATGGGATTGGTGGTGGGAATGGGATTGTCGGTGGGGATGGGATTGGTGGTGGGGATGGAGTTGACGGTGGGGATGGGATTGGGGGTGGGGATGAGGTTGGCAGTGGGGATGGGGTTGACGGTGGGGATGGGGTTGACAGTGGGGATGGATTGGCGGTGGGGATGGAGTTGACGGTGGGGAATGGGATTGGGAGTGGGGATGATGGTGGGAAGTGGGGATGGGATTGGTGGTGGGGATGGGGTTGACGGTGGGGATGGGGTTGATGATGTGGATGGGGTTGGAGGTGGGGTGGAGTTGACGGTGGGGATGGGGTTGGGGTGAGGATGGAGTTGACGGTGGGGTTGGGTTGGGGGTGGGGATGGGGTTTGCAGTGCGGATGGGATTGGTGGTGGGGTGTTGTTGACGGGGATGGGGTTGACGGTGCGGATGGGATTGGTGGTGGGGATGGGGTTGGCAGTGCGGATGGGATTGGTGGTGGGGTGTTGTTGACGGGGATGGGGTTGACGGTGCGGATGGGATTGGTGGTGGGGATGGGGTTGGCAGTGCGGATGGGATTGGTGGTGGGGATGGGGTTGGCAGTGCGGATGGGATTGGTGGTGGGGTGTTGTTGACGGGGATGGGGTTGACGGTGCGGATGGAATTGGTGGTGGGGATGGGGTTGGCAATGCGGATGGGATTGGTGGTGGGGTGTTGTTGACGGGGATGGGGTTGACGGTGCGGATGGGGTTGGGGGTGGGGTGGGGTTGACGGTGGGGATGGGGTGGACGCTGGGGATGGGATTGGTGGTGGGGATGGGGTTGATGGTGGGGATGGGGTTGGGGGTGAGGTGGGGTTGACTGTGGGGGTGGGGTGGGGTTGATGGTGGGGATGGGGTTGGCAGTGCGGATGGGATTGGTGGTGGGGTGTTGTTGACGGGGATGGGGTTTACGGTGCGGATGGGATTGGTGGTGGGGATGGGGTTGGCAGTGCGGATGGGATTGGTGGTGGGGTGTTGTTGACGGGGATGGGGTTGACGGTGCGGATGGGATTGGTGGTGGGGATGGGGTTGGCAGTGCGGATGGGATTGGTGGTGGGGTGTTGTTGACGGGGATGGGGTTGACGGTGCGGATGGGGTTGGGGGTGAGGATGGGATTGGTGGTGGGAATGGGATTAGTGGTGGAAATGGAGTTGGTGGGGATGGGCTTGGGATTGGTGGTGGGAATGGGATTAGTGGTGGGGATGGGGTTGGTGGTGGGGATGGGGTTGGTGGTGGAGTTGGGGGTGGGGATGGGATTGGTGGTGGAGTTGGGGGTGGGGATGGGATTGGTGGTGGGGATGATGTTTCTGGTGGGGATGGAGTTGATGGTGGGGATGGAGTTAGGGGTGGGGATGGTATTGGTGTTGGGGATGGGATTGGTGGTAGGAATGGGATTGGTGGTGGGGATAGGGATGGCGATAGGGATGGGGTTGATGGTGGGGTTGGAGGTGAGGATGGGGTTGATGGTGTAGTCGGGATTGGTCATGAGGATGGGATTGGTGGTGGGAATGGGATTGTCGGTGGGGATGGGATTGGTGGTGGGGATGGAGTTGACGGTGGGGATGGGATTGGGGGTGGGGATGAGGTTGGCAGTGGGGATGGGGTTGACGGTGGGGATGGGGTTGACAGTGGGGATGGATTGGCGGTGGGGATGGAGTTGACGGTGGGGAATGGGATTGGGAGTGGGGATGATGGTGGGAAGTGGGGATGGGATTGGTGGTGGGGATGGGGTTGACGGTGGGGATGGGGTTGATGATGTGGATGGGGTTGGAGGTGGGGTGGAGTTGACGGTGGGGATGGGGTTGGGGTGAGGATGGGGTTGACGGTGCGGATGGGGTTGGGGGTGGGGATGGGGTTTGCAGTGCGGATGGGATTGGTGGTGGGGTGTTGTTGACGGGGATGGGGTTGACGGTGCAGATGGGATTGGTGGTGGGGATGGGGTTGGCAGTGCGGATGGGATTGGTGGTGGGGTGTTGTTGACGGGGATGGGGTTGACGGTGCGGATGGGATTGGTGGTGGGGATGGGGTTGGCAGTGCGGATGGGATTGGTGGTGGGGTGTTGTTGACGGGGATGGGGTTGACGGTGCGGATGGGGTTGGGGGTGGGGTGGGGTTGACGGTGGGGATGGGGTTGACGCTGGGGATGGGATTGGTGGTGGGGATGGGGTTGATGGTGGGGATGGGGTTGGGGGTGAGGTGGGGTTGACTGTGGGGGTGGGGTGGGGTTGATGGTGGGGATGGGGTTGGCAGTGCGGATGGGATTGGTGGTGGGGTGTTGTTGACGGGGATGGGGTTGACGGTGGGGATGGGGTTGGGGGTGAGGTGGGGTTGACTGTGGGGGTGGGGTGGAGTTGATGGTGGGGATGGGGTTGACATTGGGGATGCGATTGGTGGTGGGGATGGGGTTGACGGTGGGGATGGGATTGGTGGTGGGGATGGGGTTGACGGTGGGGATGGGATTGGTGGTGGGGATGGGGTTGACGGTGTGGATGGGATTGGTGGTGGGGATGGGATTGGTGGTGGGGATGGGGTTGACGGTGGGGATGGAGTTGACGGTGGGGATGGGGTTGGGGGTGGGATGGGGTTGACCGTGGGGATGGGGTTGGGGGTGGGGATGAGGTTGACGGTGGGGATGGAGTTGACGGTGGGGATGGGGTTGGGGGTGGGATGGGGTTGGGGGTGGGATGGGGTTGACGGTGGGGATGGAGTTGACGGTGGGGATGGGGTTGGGGGTGGGATGGGGTTGACCGTGGGGATGGGGTTGGGGGTGGGGATGAGGTTGACGGTGGGAATGGGGTTGGGGGTCGGATGGGGTTGACGGTGGGGATGGGGTTGGGGGTGGGGATGGGGTTGACGGTGGGGATGGGGTTGACGGTGGGGATGAGGTTGATGGTGGGGATGGGGTTGGGGGTGGGATGGGGTTAATGGTGGGGATGGAGTTGACGGTGGGGATGGGGTTGGGGGTGAGATGGGGTTGACTGTGGGGGTGGGGTGGGGTTGATGGTGGGGATGGGGTTGGCAGTGCGGATGGGATTGGTGGTGGGGTGTTGTTGACGGGGATGGGGTTGACGGTGCGGATGGGGTTGGGGGTGGGGTGGGGTTGACGGTGGGGATGGGGTTGACGCTGGGGATGGGATTGGTGGTGGGGATGGGGTTGATGGTGGGGATGGGGTTGGGGGTGAGGTGGGGTTGACTGTGGGGGTGGGGTGGGGTTGATGGTGGGGATGGGGTTGGCAGTGCGGATGGGATTGGTGGTGGGGTGTTGTTGACGGGGATGGGGTTGACGGTGCGGATGGGATTGGTGGTGGGGATGGGGTTGGCAGTGCGGATGGGATTGGTGGTGGGGTGTTGTTGACGGGGATGGGGTTGACGGTGCGGATGGGGTTGGGGGTGGGGTGGGGTTGACGGTGGGGATGGGGTTGACGCTGGGGATGGGATTGGTGGTGGGGATGGGGTTGATGGTGGGGATGGGGTTGGGGGTGAGGTGGGGTTGACTGTGGGGGTGGGGTGGGGTTGATGGTGGGGATGGGGTTGGCAGTGCGGATGGGATTGGTGGTGGGGTGTTGTTGACGGGGATGGGGTTGACGGTGCGGATGGGATTGGTGGTGGGGATGGGGTTGGCAGTGCGGATGGGATTGGTGGTGGGGTGTTGTTGACGGGGATGGGGTTGACGGTGCGGATGGGGTTGGGGGTGGGGTGGGGTTGACGGTGGGGATAGGGTTGACGCTGGGGATGGGATTGGTGGTGGGGATGGGGTTGATGGTGGGGATGGGGTTGGGGGTGAGGTGGGGTTGACTGTGGGGGTGGGGTGGGGTTGATGGTGGGGATGGGGTTGGCAGTGCGGATGGGATTGGTGGTGGGGTGTTGTTGACGGGGATGGGGTTGACGGTGGGGATGGGGTTGGGGGTGAGGTGGGGTTGACTGTGGGGGTGGGATGGAGTTGATGGTGGGGATGGGGTTGACATTGGGGATGCGATTGGTGGTGGGGATGGGGTTGACGGTGGGGATGGGATTGGTGGTGGGGATGGGGTTGACGGTGGGGATGGGATTGGTGGTGGGGATGGGGTTGATAGTGGGGATGGGGTTGACGGTGGGGATGGGATTGGTGGTGGGGATGGGGTTGACGGTGTGGATGGGATTGGTGATGGGGATGGGATTGGTGGTGGGGATGGGGTTGACGGTGTGGATGGGATTGGTGGTGGGGATGGGGTTGGGGGTGAGATGGGGTTGACGGTGGGGATGGAGTTGACGGTGGGGATGGGGTTGGGGGTGGGATGGGGTTGACCGTGGGGATGGGGTTGGGGGTGGGGATGAGGTTGACGGTGGGGATGGAGTTGACGGTGGGGATGGGGTTGGGGGTGGGATGGGGTTGGGGGTGGGATGGGGTTGACGGTGGGGATGGAGTTGACGGTGGGGATGGGGTTGACCGTGGGGATGGGGTTGGGGGTGGGGATGAGGTTGACGGTGGGAATGGGGTTGGGGGTCGGATGGGGTTGACGGTGGGGATGGGGTTGGGGGTGGGGATGGGGTTGACGGTGGGGATGGGGTTGACGGTGGGGATGAGGTTGATGGTGGGGATGGGGTTGGGGGTGGGATGGGGTTAATGGTGGGGATGGAGTTGACGGTGGGGATGGGGTTGGGGGTGAGATGGGGTTGACGGTGGGGATGGAGTTGACGGTGGGGATGGGGTTGGGGGTGCGATGGGGTTGACGGTGGGGATGGAGTTGACGGTGGGGATGGGGTTGGGGATGAGATGGGGTTGACCGTGGGGATGGGGTTGAAGGTGGGGATAGACTTGACGGTGGGATGGGATTGGTGGTGGGGTGGGGTTGACATTGGGGATGGGGTTGACGTTGGGGATGGGGTTGGCAGTGAAGATGGGCAGCTGTTGGATGATATGGAAATGCTCCCCTTGACTGCTGTCGGATTGCATCGTCCCGAATTTCCAACTCCAGCCTGTTCTGTGACTGTCTCTGCAGGTGGATCCAGCTGCCACTGAACTGAGTCGGAGAGTTACCGATTGAGTGTTTCATCTTACTGATCGTCTTCACTCACTCGTTTCATTTCAGCAATTCATGGAAATGTAGAAAACAGGCCCTTTGGACCTGCTCCCCTATTCAATATGGTCATAGTTGATCTTCCAACTCAGTCCTGTTCCCATTTTCTCCCCCAGACCCTTTGATCCGTTAAGCCCTAAGAACGTACCTAACTCCTTCTTGAAAATATTCAATATTTCTGTAGCAGAGAATCCCACAGGCTCCCCACACTCATCTCAACCCGTATCCTTAGACACCCAGGTTCTGGACTCCCGTCACCAGGAACATCCTTCCTGTGTTTATTCTGTCTCAACCTGTTAGGATATTTTCGGTTTCTCTGAGATCCCTCCCAACCCTTCGAAACCCCTGTGAATATAATCCTAACTGATCCAGTCCCTCTTCCTATGTCAATCCCAGGACTCAGTCTGGTCACGGGCTGTAATTGTAAGTCACACGGACACCCTCTCTCCAGCAAAACGACACTCAGTTTGTCACAAACACTTTCAGGTGTTTCAGTTGTAACTGTTACTCAAGCTGCAGTTTTCGATGGTGATTGTTGGCAAGATTATCAAACCTCTTGTTTGTGGTTCGCTGGCAACCCCCTTGTACCCAAACTAAAATCCCCTCAGGGTCTGTCATTCCACAATGACGTAGAATTCTGGGGTGTCAACAGATCATGTCATTTCGAGCTGCCTGATTTAAACATGAAATAATTCCGACGTCAGCCCGGATCTGCTCCCCTAGATTTGGCAAACAGGGAGAATTGGGTTGTGTACACGGTTTGAGTCCGGTATGGTTTTGTTCTGTCAGAGCAGTGGTGTGTGCACAGGGCTGTCCAGAGAGACCTGATGGTGGAACCTGTGGTATGATCAGGTCTGTAGCAGAGGCACACACATTTGCTGTACAGCTGGTAACTCGATATGGGGCAGCAGCATTTGGTTGTCTCTGAGCTGGTAAGGAGACAAGCTTGAAGACTTTAATTCTCTGCCCTGCCTCCCCTCTCTCTCTCTCCCTCTCCCCCCCACCCCCCGCCCTTGCTCTCTCTCTCTCTCTCTCTCTCTCACACTCGCTCGCTCCCCCTGCCCCCACTCCTCTCCTTGTAATGCTGGTTGTCTCGCAGTTCCATGACAAAAACCTCCAATCAGACACCCTTTAATCTGCCAGATATTACCAGTGGAGCAAAAAAGGATAACATAATGAGGAAAAATGCCTCATTTTGTTGTCTTCAAAGCCAACAAATTGGAGTTAACGTGACAGGAAGTGCCTCAATAATTAGATTATTTATTTATTCCTTACACATATTCCCCCAGTTACTGGTCCCGGGAGATGCTGAGGATGGTTCGGGTTTTGCAAGCTGCTATTACTTTGCTGTCTTCCATGAACAAAAGAGACACTGTCTATCAGTCAATTAAACGTACTCTTTTAACACTGGCTGTGAAGTCTTCAATGGTTAGAGCACAGGGACAAGGCATCTGATAATGTCTCTCTCTCTGTACTGTACATCACACTCTCGACTGCAGTCCCAGTAGGGGAAGAGGAGGAGAGAGTCATGCATTAAAATATAACTTGTTGATTTGCTGTTAATGAAGAGCCATTGAAATGTTTGTCTAGTTCACTGGCAGGACTATTTGTTAAAGCCTGTCTGTTTGTATATTAGGAGCTGAGTATAGTGGGTGCCTAACAAGCAGTCACAGGGTCTGATATCGCCTGTTTTAAAAAGAGATTGACAATGATCTTAAGAAATCTTGAGGCTGTTAGTTTCTGTGCTGTGTTTTCCCCTGCTTAATTGTTTGTATCCATCGCTAAAATAAGTGTAAAAGGATCAAAAACAAAAAAGAATCTAGTGAAAATGAAGGACAGTATAATGCTATTTTTTATCGGTACGGGGAAATTCATAGATTGGAACCGCGGGAGTGAGCTGCTAACTACTGAAGTGTATCAATCAATAAATAGAATGGGTAGTCAATAATGGTTACAGGGGAGGTTTTGGGGGCTGGGAGGAGGAGAAGTGGGGGAGCTGGTGGGAGACTGATATTGTCACTGGGCACATCATCCACAGTGGCAGGTCGGGAAATTTGAAATGAGTAAAAATTTAGAATACATTGCAAACCAACTGTGTACTGCCTGTCGAATATTGTTACCTGGTTCACTAATGCTGTCTTTGGACAAATCTACCACCCTTACCCAGTCTGGCTGCATGTCTCTTCTGCAGTACTTGTGTCCAATTCTGGTCTCCCTGCTATAGGAAGGACATTATTAAACTGGAGAGGGTTCCGAAGGGATTTACCGGAATGCTTCCGGGAATGGAGGGTTTGAGTTATAAAGAGAGGCTGGATAGACTGGGACGTTTTACACTGGAGCTTGGGGGATTGAGGGGTGACCTTACAGAGGTTTATAAAATCACGAGGGACATAGATAAGGTGAGTGATGGGTTTTTGTTCTCTGTGGTGGGGGTTTTCAGTGGGAGCGTATTTTTAAGGTGATAGGGTAAAGATTTGAGAAAAAGGACACGAGGGGCAATTTTCTAACACAGAGAGTGATTTGTGTGTGGACTGAATTACCAGAAACAGTGGTGAATGTGTGTACAGTTACAATGTTTGAAAGTCTCTTGGATAAGTTCATGAACAGGAAAGGTTTGGAGGGATATGGACCAGGAGCAGGCAGGTGGGACTAGATTAGTTTAGGATTATGATCGGCACGGACTGGTTGGACCGAAGGGAATGTTTCTGTGCTGGACGACTCTATGACTCTATGTGACTCCACAGCAATGTGGCTGACTCTTAACTGCTCCCTTGGCATTTGGGAATGGGCAATAAATGTTGGTCCATGAAGGAATATAGAAGCATTTTGTGCCTTGATGAATGGGTAGCAGAATATGTTTCGAGTGTGTGTCTGTTATTGTATCCCTTTCCTTCACAGACACTGAACCAGAGGATAAAAAAAACACAGGCTCCAGACAGTTGAATAAAAATAGAAAATATTCTTGATAAATCCAGTCGAGGACTGAGGAATGGTTATGATGTGGGACTGTGCATGGGATGGCAGAGGTGACAATACTATGTTAGCTCAGTCGATCAAGTGACAGCAGCCATTGGTGTACTGTTCATATCCAGACATCAATGAAGGAATCTAGGACAGCCTCAGGATAAGGGGATGATCATTCAGGATTGGGATGAGGAGAAAAGTTTTCACTCAGAGGGTCGTGAATTTTGGAATTCTCCATTCTCGAGGCCTGTGAGTGTTGCAGTATTGAATATATTTAAATTCAGAAGTCCCACAACACCAGGTTACAGTCCAACACGTTTATTTGAAATCAGAAGCTTTCAGAGAGCTGCTCCTGAAAGCTTGTGATTTAAAATCAACCTGGTGTTGAGTGACTTCTGACCTTGTCCACCCCAGTCTAACACCGGCACGTCCACATCTTGAATATGTTTAAGGCTGGGACAGGTGGAATTTTGGTCACTCGGAAAACCAAGGGATAAAGGGAAGGGATGGGAGAGTGGAGTTGAAAGCCCAATGGAGGGGCAGGCTCGATGGGCTGAATGGTCTGCTGCTATTATTTCCTGTGTTCTTGGGAGAAACGGGCCATTTGGCCCACAGTCCGTGCTGCTGGCTATGTCCTAATGCAGATCGTCCCAATCCATGAATCAACGCTATTGGCTTCAACCCCTCCCTCGGAGAGTCAGCTCAACACTCTGACTGGTCTGGGTAATTTCCTCCCCTGCCTCACGGATTTACTAATTGCTCCAGTGTTTCCTGTGGGGCAGAGGATAGTGGACCTGCCTCTGTGCCAGTGGCTCCTGGTTCAAGTCCCCCCTCCAGGACCTGACAGGGCCAACTAAGTTCAGGAACTGACTCGTGAATCTTTCCCGAGCACGCGAGGCGAGGAGAATGGGAGAGATTCCTGGTCAGTCGTGGATTAGGGAGTATATTGGAGCTCACCCATCACTGTCACAGAATTGACACCATAGGGAGACCATTCAGTCCATCCTGCCTGCCCTATTATCTAGTCCAGTTCTACCCCTTCGTGCCAATCTCCTGCCTTTTCCCCGTAGCCCTGCTCACCATTTCCAACTAAAATAACCATCTAATATCCCTCTTGAATGCCTCAGTTGCCTCCCCCACATTTCCAAGCAGTGCATTCCAGACCCTAACTGCTCACTGGATAAACTCCACCATATGTTACCATAGCAACTCAGAGTCCCAGAATGCCCTGTGGCACACCATGGTGTTGTATGTTGATGGCCCTGATTTCGAATTCGTCCTGAGGCAGAGTTTTCTCTCCAGTTACCCTCTGAGGGAAAGGTGCACTTAGACTGACATCGGAAAGGGGCTCATTGTACAAACAGTCACTAGCAGAATATCGCGTGCGATTCTACTCTCATTCCTATCGGAAAGATGTTGTGAAACTTGAAAGGGCTCAGAAAATATTTACAAGGATGTTGCCAGGAATTTGGATGTTGGAGGATTTGAGCTACAGGGAGAGGCTGAACAGGTTGGGGCTGTTTTCCCTGGAGCGTCGGAGGCTGAGGGGTGACCTTATAGAGGTTTCTTAAATCACAAGGGACATGGATAGGGTAAATAAACAAGGTCGTTTCCCTGGGGTGGGGGAGTCCAGAAGGCATAGGTTTAGGGTGAGGGGAAAGATATAAAAGAGACCTAAGGGGCAGCTTTTTCACATAGAGGGTGGTACGTGTATGGAATGAGCTGCCAGAGGATGTGGTGGGGACTGGTACAATGGCAACATTTAAAAGGCATCTGGATGGATATATGACTAGGAAGGGTTTGGAGGGATGTGGGCCGGGTGCTGGCAGGTGGGACTAGATTGGGTTGGGATATCTGGTCGGTATGGACGGGTTGGATCAAAGGGTCTGTTTCTGTGCTGTACATCTCTATGACTCTGTAACAGATACCACGGAACTGATAGGGAATGGACAGAAAACTTTGGAATCGTTTAAGAAACAGTTGGATATTGTGATATGGGAAGCTTTCTGGCTGGTTGGCTTCTTAAGTGAATTTTACCATCTGTGGTCAAGGCAACGTACTGTGGATGCTGAAGATTTGAAATAAAAACAGAAAGTGCTGGAGAAACTCAGCAGGTGTGACAGCATCAAAGCAGAGAGAAACAGAGTTAACATTTCAAATCCAGTGGCGCTACTTCAGAACTGCCATCTGTGGCTGCGCTCCCACACTGGTAAAGAATGTGTGAAGACATAGTGGGATCGTTGGGAAGGTGAGAGAGAGAGAGATACAGAGAGAGGGAGAGAGAGAGAGAGAGAGAGAGACACCGATTGAGAGATATGGAGAGACACCGAGAGAGAGAGAGAGAGACTGAGAGAGAGGGAGGGAGAGACACCAAGAGAGAGAGGGAGAGACACCGAGAGAGAGAGAGAGAGAGACCGAGAGACAGAGAGAGAGACAGAGAGATAGACACACTGAGGGAGAGAGAGAGACAGACAGACAGAGAGAGAGAGAGAGAGAGACACTGAGGGAGAGAGAGAGAGAGAGAGACTGAGAGACAGAGAGAGAGAGAGAGAGAGAGACTGAGGGAGAGAGAGAGAGAGAGACAGAGAGAGAGAGAGAGAGACACCGAGGGAGAGAGAGAGAGACACTGAGAGAGAGAGACACTGAGAGAGAGCGACACACACAGGGAGAGAGAGAGAGAGAGAGAGAGACACCGAGAGAGAGAGACACTGAGAGAGAGAGAGAGAGAGATAGACCAACTGAGAGAGAGAGAGAGAGACACTGAGTGAGAGAAAGACAATGAGAAAAAGAGAGAGAGAGAGAGACCAACCGAGAGAAAGAGAGACACTGAGGGAGAGAGATACCAAGCGAGAGAGAGAGAGGGAGAGACACCGAGGTTGAGAAAGAACTGAGAGGCAGGTGATGGTGGGAATAGTCCACACTCTGGAAGGTATAGTTTCCACAGGCCAATCAGCATGGGTGTGCTGAAGGTAAACTCACTACAGTTTTCCCAGATTCATTAGAGAGAGAGAGATAACTGGGGGTCACCCCCCCCCCTCAGGTGAGGAGAGAGGTTGAGGAGTGGGATCCTTCATGGGTAACCTCAGCCATCCATCCAGCCGACAGAGTAAACCAAGCCCCCTAGCAGTCGGTGTGAGGTCTGTCACTGCGGTGAGATGATTACAGGCTAGGAGGTGTTACCCGGTGTGAAAAGCGAGGACACAGCCAGCAGACCGTGCCTGGGGTCCAGATGATGGCAGGAGATTATAAACTGGGCAGAGAGAGCTTGCATTTCTGTAGTGCCTGTCAGAACCCCAGGGCTTCCATAAACATGTCATGGCCAGCGGACCATGTTCCAAGCACTGCCACCGTTATAACGTAGAGAGGTCCGTGACAGCTCACTTGCACACAG